>NW_005843547.1:19357-22291 GCF_000455745.1 Alligator sinensis
TTTCCGCCCAAGTTGGAGAACTCCGAGGAGAACCCCGCAAGGGAGGACTCCACAACCATCAGGAGGAGGAGGACGTCACGTCTTGTGAAGAACTCTAAGCGCTGCGGAGCCTATCGAACCCACCGCGTACCTCAAGAAGGCTATAGGGGTCTGATCAACCTCTGGACTCTCCCCGTCACCGAACGATCCCTCAAAGAACCCCTTCCCTGCGCGCAAGTTCCACGGAGCCTAGCAAACTTCATGTGAGTGTATCCAGAGCTCTTCTCCGAGTTGTTTTCTTCGGTTGACACGACGGGCTCGCGGTTTTAGAGCCTTCAACCGGATTGGGCTAGAGTTCGCGTGGAAGTACCTCTTGGCTGCTTTTCTTCTTTCCTGTTTGTAACTGCAACTCAAGCAAGTTTTCCTGCCTGCACCGCGACCATCTACAGTGTAAGTAAAATAATCTTTAATCAATCGCTAAGCGTCCGTGCCTAAATCTAGTCTACCAGCCTGCATTCCCCGACCCACGTGCCAGGGCTGCTGGCCACAGCCCTCCGCACGCCCCCGAGGGCCTCGGACCGCTCCTGGCCTGCATATGGGTCACCATTCAATTCCTCATGGGCTCCAAGGTGGACAGCATTGTCTTACCCCATTTTCAATGTCCATCTTGCAGCGGAAGATGGTAAGGCTCCATTTTCTTCCTGCCAAAAGAAGTGGGAAGTACTCTGAAAAGGACTTTGCCCTACTATGCCTATTTCTGGGATGTCATGGAAGCAGGCTGAAGACAGGCCTCCTCCTCCTTGTCCTGGGTGACATCAGAGTCCTCCCTCAGAGCTTGAGCCTGGATGTTGTTATTGTCCATGAAGTAGGGCAAGGCAGAGTCATTGTCAGCAAGAAGGTGTGAGACCTCCTCTGAGTACGTGCTCATCACCCTGTAGGCGCTAGAGATATGGTTGCAGTTTTGAGGCCTCTTATACTACAGCCTCAGGATCTTCATCTTTAATGGCTGTTTTGCCAGTGCTGGCCATGTCCCTCAGTTGTTATTTTAGCAGCAATATGCTCACTATTGTTGTTGGCTTGTCTCATACACTGAATGCAGTCCAAATAGATATGTGAGCCTCTGCTGTTGCTGGCTTCAGCTGTGTTACTGAGAAGCATGGCGCAAAATGTCTAGCACACTTTCATGCTTGGAAATAAGAGGATTGTTGAGGTTGCATATTATCTGTGACCCTGAGGAACAGAAGTTGGGCCCAAGTCACACAAAGTGGCCACTTGGAGCCATGGTATGGGTACCAAAGGACCAACAAGCCCTTTGCCAATGGCTGCTGTAGCTTAACTGGTATAACAGAGTTAATTTGAGAAGTACTGGTACAGCATAATACCTGGTTCCTCCTGGTACGTTTTGGTTAGATTTCTAATGGTTTAATGAGCATTTATATATGTCTGCTTGTAATTCATAGTGATAGAAAGATGCTTATCTTTCTTTGAAAGCAATACACATTTTATGTCTGTCTATTGCTCAATAAGTAGCAAATGTATGGATCAGTGACAGCTTGCAGAGGTGCCCTGGAGCAGCCTCTTGGTTACCCAAACTTGTGGCCTGGTAGTTAGAAAACTGCAGGAAATCAAGAGGTGTAGGTTCACAGCTTTAAAATGTCATCTTCTGCTTTCTGAATGAGTTGCTAATTATGTGGTAGTCCACTGAGTATTAATGACAATAAATAACACCCAAGCATTAAAAATAGTGCTAATAATGTCGAGTTAGTGCCCTAACATTACTTTGGGGATAACTGGCCACTATAAAGGTCCATCAGGGATAGAATCATTTTGAGATGTTTACACCAGACCGATGGGCCCTGTTCTGATCACTAGTAACCCTTAAGTCACCCTTAACCCTCTTCAGTATACCCACAGCATGAACCAGAGACTCAATACTGAGTTGTCTGCTGTTGCATGGACCATTGGGACTTTGATAGCCTTCAGCCGAACTGTTTCAATATGTACAAAGCCAATATATATATGGGGATAATACATTTTGCCACTTCTGTGAAACTGTTGCTGTGTTGACACTGGCTTCTACTCACACCCACAAAGATGAAATTGCTATTACTGTTCTCCTCATAATGGTCCGCTTTTCACTTATCATCTTGTCTTATGTCTTCATTATCTACTCTGTTCACAAAGTGCCTTCAGCGGAGGGCAGAAGTAAGGCCTTTTCCTCTTGGTCCTCACACCTAATTGTGGTTTCACTGTTCTATGTGTCAGGAACATTTGTTTATACAGAACCCAGTTCAGTCCATTCTCAGAGCAAAGAAAGATTTGTTTCCCTGGTATATACAGTATTGACTCCAACAGTTAACCCAACAATTTACAGCCTGAGGAATGAGGAGGCGAAATCTGCTGTCAAAAAAATGATAGGCTGGAAAATATACAGGTCAACTGTATCTACATGAGGAATGTGTTATTTCATATAGTGAACATGTGTACTGTTCTCTAAAATGCCTCAGATGGTCTCCCTTCTACCCATGGGGAAAAAAACAAAATACAAATATCAAAACCTTCATTAGACTTATTCAATTAAGGTAAACCTTTTATGTCTTCTAGTAGTGCAAAGACAGGAACAGTACAAAATCTTGGCAGGAATATAATTGAAATATTGGGCCCCAGTTTGAATGTCCATCCAGTTTAAGGTGATATTAAATTTGGACTGTTTGGGGAGGGGAGTGGTGGGGTTGGAGAATGTGCAGTGGCTCTGTGAATGCACAGGCCATTTATTGGCCAGATTATCAGACACATCAGGTCAATTTCTGATACAGACAATTTCCTTTACATCGGTGTCAATCTGATATCAGACTGATGTATCGGTGCACCTCTACAATATATATTACTAAAAAATAAAAGTGAAGGATATACGTATAAGGGGTAAAAAGACAAAGTGAGTATAACTGCAACTGG
>NW_005843547.1:22322-44359 GCF_000455745.1 Alligator sinensis
GAAATATAATCTTGATTCCAGTATTTCATTAATTTTCATCTTCATTCAGATAGGAGGAGAAAATTTATTTAAAAAATAAAAATAATATATATTCATATATTAAAATTCAGAAAGTTTGGCATGACTAAGCTTTATATTGTGAATCAAATTTAATGGAATACTCATCTTAACATTAACATTAATTAAACTATATTTTCATAGATTTCATAGATTTTGTAGTTTTCTAGAGTCGAAAGGGACCTGGTTGATCATCAGGTCTGACCCTCTTCTCCAGGCAGGAAAGAGCGCTGGGGTCAGGTAACCCCAGCCAAATGCCTGTCTAATCTCCTTTTGAACACCTCCAGGGTAGGGGAAAGCACCGCCTTCCTTGGAAGCACATTCCATATTTTGGCAACCCTCGCCGTAAAGAATTTCTTCCTTATGTCCAGTCTAAATCTGTTCTCCTTTAGTTTGTGGCTGTTATTCCTGGTAACCCTGAGGGGTGCCCTGATAATCAGAGTGGAATAGAATAGGGGACTGTTCCCTGCTGGCCTTCCCGATAAGTTGGAAGGCAGCCATAAGGCCGCCTCTAACCCTCCCCTCCGGAGGCTGAAAAGATTCAGATCCCTCAGTCTGTCTTCATAGGGTCTTACCTGCAGGCCCTCAACCATACGAGTAGCCCTCCTCCGAACCCTCTCAAGGTTATCCACATCCCTCTTGAAGTGCAGTGCTCAAAACTGGACGCAGTACTCCATCTGCGGGCTCACCAATGCTGCATAGAGGGGAATTATCACTTCCCTAGACCTCCTTGTGATACTCCTGCTGATGCAAGAAAGAGTGCGGTTAGCCTTACTTATTACCTCATCACACTGGTGACTCATGTTCGTTTTTGCATCAACTAGGTTCTACTGGGCATCCTGAAATAACACTTACCATCCTTGTTCTCTGGGGAAATGTGTTAACTACAGGCCTGTGCTTTTGAGTACAAAGCAATTTAGGCCGTGTGTAGACGAAATGAGGAGCATGTGTGCATGACACTATAAAGTGGGTTAAATGCTTTTGCACCCCTTTAATGGTGGTGTTGTTTGCATGTGTTGGACAAACAACATGTGACGGAGCCACTAGTTGTGTATTTGGGGGGGAAATCGCTGATGAAGATATTAAACAGTACTGGTCCAAGGACAGAGCCTTGGGGGACGCCATGCCCACATCCCTCCAGGGAGAAACTGACCCATCCACCATGCTCTGTGGGTGCATCCCATAAAGCAGGTTTTCATCCACCTTAATGTGAAAAAAGCCACATTGCAACTACTCAATTTGCTTGTAAGAACTGTGTGAGACACTGTGTCAAAGGCCTTTATAAAATCCAGGTAAATAACATCTACTTCTTCCCCTGAATCTAAGCACTTTGTGACCTGGTCATAAAAAGAGACCAGGCTAGTCAGGCAGGATCTGCCTGCTATAAACCCATGCTGGGTGCCCTTTACCATTGTGTTACCTGCTGGACCCCTGCAAATGTGGTCCTTTATGATTTTTTCTAAGGTCTTGCCTAGAATAGAGGTGAGGCTAACTGGCCTATAATTACCTGGGTCCTCCTTCCTCCCCTTCTTGAAGATAGGGACCACATTGGCCCTTTTCCAGTCCTCTGGGACCTGTCTCAAGTGCTACATGTGCTCAAATAGCTGCGCCAGTGGTTCTGCTATGTCATCAGCCAATTCCTTTAGTACCCTTGGGTGTAGATCATCGGTGCCTGCCAACTTAAATATGTCCAACCATTCTATGTGCCTCTTCACTAGGTCAGTGCTGACCATTTGTGGATTGGTATTACTCTCACTCCAGACTAAAGACTCATTGGGAGGTGCAATTGTATCCATGTCCAGGAAAACAGAGGCAAAGAAATTATTTAGGAGCTCTGCTTTTTCCATCCTATCAGTTACGAATTGCCCTAGTCCATTCTGTAGTTACCCTAGGTTACCCTGCACCTTCTTCCTGCTCCCTATATACTTAAAGAAGGACTTCTTGTTATCCTTAATCTTTGTTGCCATGTTGAATTCTATGTCTGCTTTGGCCTTTCTCACTGCTTCCCTGCAAGCATAAGCCAGGTAAGTATACTTCTCCTTGGTGGCTGCCCCCTGCTTCCACAGCCCATATGCCTTTTTTTTCCCTCTGAAGACTCTCTTGGATTTCCCTGCTCATCCAAGAAGGTTTCTTGGCTCTTTTGCTTCCCTTGGCATGTACTGGGATAGTGTCCTTCTGTGCCTGTAGGATCAGTCCTTTGAGAAACTCTCACCCTTTTTGGACCACCATCTCACAGATGTGTTTACCCCTCAGTCCCACCCTAACCAGTCTCCTGAGCTCATTGACGTTACCTTTCCGGAAGTCTAGCACTACTTCCCTACTATTTGTCTTTCCCACCTTATGCCAGGTAGTGAGTCCTATCAACTGGTAGTCCCTATCCCTTACGTTGCCTTGTACCTGTAGCTCCCCAACCAAATCCTCCCCTGAGGCCAGCACCAAGTCAAGAAAGGCATCTCCCCTAGTGGGACTGCATACCTCCTGTGCTAGATGCAGGTCTTGCATGGAGGTTAAGAACCTACACGATGGGCAGACCTGGCTGACTGCTCCTCCCAGCAGATGTCCAGGTAATTTAGGTCACCCATGACAGGTAGGTCTTTTGAGCATGCTGCCGTTGAGAGCCGTTTTGAGAATTCTAGGACTAACTCTTCCCCCTGGTTTGGTAGACCTCCACTACCAAGATCCTTTCCCCCATACCACCTTGTAATCTGACCCATAGAACTTTGATTTGCCCATCCTCTGTCCCCATCTTTATTACAGAGGATATATAATGTTCTCTAACGTATAGAGCAATGCCCCCCCCCCCACTGCTTTCTTCCCCAAAACTATGCTGCCTGTATAACCTGTAGCTTTCAATCCCCACTGCCCAATCATGGGTAGGGTCCCACCAGGTTTCTGTTACACCAACCAACTCTAAGTCTTTGTCTGCAAGCAGGAGTGCAAGTTCCTCCTTTTTTGTTTCCCATACTTTTAGCATTAGCATAGAGACACCTAATCCCCCTTATAGGTGCCCTTAGTATTCTCCTATCCTGATTGTTTGTGGGCCCCTTAGTACTTACCAGATCATTTCCAGCGTGCAGTTAATGACTTGTCCTACCTCATCTTGTCCTGATTTTCGCATCCCCGTTTCTCAGTGAAGCTAATTTAAAGCTCTACATAGAAGGTCTGCCAGTCTGTAAGAGACCAGATTCTTACCTTTTGGAGAGAGATGTAGGCCATCCCGTCCCAGAAAGGTCTTATCCTGGAAATAAGGATCATGGTCTACAAAGCCGAACCCTACACAATGGCACCATTGTAAAAGAAATTATATGTTTGAAATTAAAAACAATTTGTGTTAATGTTTTGAAATTAATTTTGGTCCATGTAAAGTGAGACTGTACTCTAATAAAATTTCTTTTACGTGTCATTGCCAGTATGTGGTACCTTTTCAACAGTGCCTTTGATAAGCTCCGTTTAGGTCTTATGTGCATGATTTCTTTTTTCATACACAAAAGACCTAAATTGTCTTATATGTGTTTGATTACATGTGTTAAAAGATTCTCTTGACAATTTCCAGCTGTGGTTTCTTCATCTATCACAGTCCTCCTGTAAAGTCAGAAGATTAGCCTTCTCTTTTGCAGACCTTTTCCCTGAGTTTCCTGCACAGCTATTGATTTGGTACTACTGAAGTCAATGCGAGTATTAGCTGAATTAAAGATTGAATTCCCAGGCTCTCAATTGTTTGAAGCAGACATTATTTCTTAAAAGCAACAATAAACAATTATACATTAGACATAGATAGATAAACTGCTCTACAGGTGAAGATTAGGCAGTTGCAGACTGTGATGGCACCTCACTCTTTCACAGAAGGAGAACAGCTAATGTCTTTTTTTTTCTTTAGCCAACACTTGCTCAAGGATGGATGCTGACAGAAAGCAAACACATATATCCCTTAGTATATTTAACCTCTCATTCACTCAGAGATAAGCCTCCCCTGGACTTGGTGAAGTTATCCACCATTTCTATTACTCTTGAATACCAGCATAAGTGCCATGAAAGTGCCTAGGCAGAGTTTCACAACAGAATGAGGTTTTATCATCTTTTCACTGTACTATATAATAAATAAATAAAAAGCAATAACAAAAACAATATTTAAAAAAAATATTTCATTTCTTGGCTAAAGTGTCATATTTCATCCAAAATGTAGGAACATTTCATTGGAACAGGAGAAGCTAGACTTGAATTACAGTGTATTTAAAAATATTGACGTATATGCCTTTTAGCAATGAAATGACTCAGTGTTATTTTAACTTGAACTACTCCTAGTCACATAGAGAGATAGTGCCTTATTTATTGATGTTCTACAACTGAGGGAAATAATCAATCAGCAACTATCCAACCTAAAACTGAGAAGAAAGACAGTTTTCATTGAGATCCAGAACACTGTTGCTTTTTTTCAAGTGTATCATGTGAGCGGAGCTTGGATAAACACAGTTTCTGCCAATCTGCCACATTTTAGATGGTGTCTATTTATTGAAACGTAAATGGAGAAGAAAGAGATGTCTGAGTTCCTAATGAAGCCATATATTTACATATAAACTTCTTCAGGGCCTCTTTCACTTCTTTGTTTCTCAAGCTGTAGATGATGGGATTAACCAAGGGAGTCAGAACAGAGTAGAACACAGAAAATGCCTTGCTCAGGTCTTCTGGCATGATAGACTTTGGAAACAAATACACAATCATGATGGTCCCATAAAATATTGTTACCACAATGAGGTGAGAGGAACAGGTGGAAAATGCTTCTGCCTGCCTGTAGTGGAAGGGATTCTCAGGATGGTGGCAATGATAAAAGAATAGGAGAGCATTGTTAACAAAAATGGGGGCAGGGTAAATATTGAGACGTGTGAAAACTGTACGTTCTAGGAGGTGAGTATCACTGCAGGATAGCTGGATTATAGAAGGATAATCACAAAAGAAATGGTCTGTTTCCCTGAGGCCACAGAATGTCAATTGTGACATGAGAATGCTTGTAATAGTGCTAGCTATAAACCCACTTATCCAAGATCCAGTTGCCAGCCGAATGCAGAACCCACCATTCATGTGGGTGGCATAATGCAGTGGTTTACATATTGCTAAATACCGATCATAGGACATCATGGCTAGAAGGTAGCATTCTGTAGCTGCTAGAAAAGCAAAGAAAAAAAATTGAATGATGCAGCCTCGAGCAGAGATGGGGTCTGTCTACCATCATCAGACTGGCCAGAACCTTGGGCATGATGGTTGAAGTGTAGCAAGTCTCCAAACAGGACAAGTTCCCCAAGAAGAAGTACATGGGGGTGTGAAGATGCTGATCAGCTACAACCAATGTCATGATGAGAATGTTCCCAGACACAGTCACACAATAGATCATGAGGAATGCCAGGAAGAGAAGTGTCTGAAGTTCTGGTGTAGCAAACCCCCCAGTTTTTCTTTTCTTTTTTTCTTTTTTAAATGTATTCGCTCCCCTACCCCAACCATTTCTGACATTTTCTCTCCCTCTCTATTCCCTATAGATAAGTATAAGTAAGCCAAGATGTAAGATAAGCTTTAACATTTTATTTTAGGTAGTAAGTTTTTTCTTTCCCCTCTTTGCAAATAAGTGCCCTGCTATTTTGATATAGATATCCACTCTTTTATAAGGGATAAGTATTATGTTTGTATTGATTTTTTTACTGCTTTTATATTGTATGATTACTGCTTTAAGCCTTGTCGCAGAGCACCGAGGTGCTTTGCTCCTAGAGAGGGGAAACTGCTGGGGAAAGTGCCCTGGCAGGGAATAAGGAGCACAGCTGTTGGTTGCCAGGGGCAACCAGGAGGTCAGCTGGCCGGAAGGGGCAGGGCCTGGCCCTTATAAAGCCCAGGAGCTGAGGCAGGAGGCAGGTCCCTGCCCGCCGCCCGAGAGGGAGGGAGGTAGGAGCTCCCTAAGCCATGATGTGAGGAGAAGCCTAACTGCAGGTATAGCTTGACCTGGGTTGAGCAATGTTGTTATAGCCAGGCGGCTTATGTTAAGTTATAGCCAGGAGGCTCGAGGTTGTGTTGCTGTTTGTTAAACCGGTGGTTTGGGTGAGGCTATTAGGGGTTGGAGGAGGCCTCATAGGGGACCCACAGTAGCGTGGGGGCCCCAATGCCAGTAAGGGCGCAACGTGCGGGGTACAGAGACCCCAGCCCCAGAGAGGGGGCACTGTTGCGAGCCCCAGAGAGGGGGCACTGTTGAGGAGCCCAAGTGTGGGCACGGCGAGCCCCAGATAGGGGGCTGCATTATTGGGAAGCCCAAGTTGGGCATGGCGAGCCCCAGATAGGGGGCTGCATTATTGAGGAGCCCAAGTGTGGGCACCATGAGTCCCAGATAGGGGGGCAACCTTATTGGGAAGCCCAAGTTGGGCACGGCGAGCCCCAGCAAGGGGGCAGCATTATTAGAAAGCCCAAGTGTGGGCATGGCGAGCCCCAGAAGCGGGGGCAGCATTATTGGGAAGCCCGAGTGTGGGCATGGCGAGCTCCAGCAAGGGGGGCAGCATTACTAGGAAGCCCAAGTGTGGGCATGGGGAAGGAAGACCCAGGGAGAACAGGAAGGGGCCAGAAATAGTGATAGAATTGGGACAACGACGATTCCATTGGCGAGGTGTGGACTGCAGTGTAGGGGAGGAAACGGAGCCACAGATAGCGCCCCCTAGAAGTGGGGCAGTACAAGGACAGCCTCCCGCTAATTAACATTTCTTAATTAATTAAGGTCAAGGCATGGCAGACAAGTAGGTGGGCGGTTGCCCCAGGAACAGGTGTGCGGGCAACATTAAGGTCAGCCCAGAGCGGCCACCTGTCACAGGCCTACATATGTAAGTTGGCATAAGTCATGTCGAGTTAATTAGTAGGGCTGATTGCCGAGCCACGGGGTGTAGGGGGGCCCCCCAAAGCGTTCCCTAGTGGACCCGGAAGTGGACCAGAAGTTCTTCCGGTCCACTTCCAGGTTCACTGCCGAGCATGTGTAGCCCCCCGGTTCTCCCCCCCGTACTCCTGTGGGACACTCCATGCGCCCCAGCATGGCAGCATTCACCAGCTGTGCTGGTACCTTGAGGTATGTAGAAAGAAACATTTAAAGCTGTTTCTATGTCTGAATTGCTGCTTCTCTGAAACAGCATTGAATCTTCAGATCCAGATTTGTCTGAATTGAATCAGGGACAGTGATCTGAATCAAAGAATCGAATCACTGTCCCTGATTTGGGCTTAATCTGAATCTGTGTCAAATAGGGCCTGCTTCACAAACCCCTAATAATTAGTTTCCTATGGCCTAGAAGGGCCTCACATGTAGATGCAAGAAATTTACTGCTGAGCTGCTTTGTGTACTCTGCAGTAAATGTCTCATTCAGACATGACTTCTGTGTAGTTCAGCCTACTGACCTCCAGCTATTCTACCACAGATACTACTGGACTGCCTGGCTGTTGGGGAAGGTTTTCGTTCCCTCCTGGCTCACTGTTTTAGCTGCTCACAACCCATAATTGTGCACTTTTGCCCACAGAGATATTTGTCAGGCTGAACTACAGCAAACTGTTCACTAAAGATGGTCACCTCCTTTTTTCTGTCTCTGGGCAGGTGACAATGATTATCAGCTCCCTCCCTGGCTCCTCTTCCCCATTGGTGAAGGTCCAGGTGCAGAAAAATCATGCTTATTTTTCCCCTTGTTTCTAAGGGGAAACAAGACTGGGTATGACAACATGGCCAGTGTCTGTTCCAGAAGCAGTGGCGATTGGGATGATCCAGGAGCCAACTGGCACTTTCTGCATGATGTGGTGGTCCCAGGCACTGGCAGCCTCCCTCAGCTGGGGAAAAGACAGGGCTGCTGACCTAGTTTGGATACCTTACTGGTAGTGATATTTCTGTGGCAATTTATGGTATTCCCCAGTGTTGGGTAGACCTCTAACCTCGTAAGGCAAGGATCTCACCTCTTTGTTTTCTAAAATAAAGTTTACAACACACTTGTACATATGAACAGAACATTTTCTTTTATTGGAAAGCAAAGCACATTCAACTAAAGTAGTATTTTAAAAATGCATATATATGCCACCTGGGAAAGAAAGACATGGGTATCCTTTAGACATTATCTTTAAAAAAAAATGTGACAGCTGTCGAGAAGATGGAGATAGTCCTTACGCAGGCAAGAAAATAATAAAGGGGTTGGAAAGCTGTTTGAATAAAGAGTAATAAACTAGACAGGTTTAGTTTGGAGAAAAAGAAATTAAAGGGAAACATGAAAACAGTTTTCAAGTATTTAAAAGACTGCCACAAAAGAGAAGGAAAACAACTGTTCCCCTTTGCTGAGGGAGGGAGAACACAGCAATAGTTTTAAAGTGTAGCAAAGTAGATCTAGACTAGACCTTAGAGTGGGAGGCAGGCAGGAGATTTGTTAGTGTAAGAATAATTGGTAAGTTAGCAGGATAAATTACCCTGGGAAGTTGTAATATCTCCTTCACTGGAGGTTTTCAACAGGAGAGTGGATACACATTTGACAGATATTTAGGAATAGCATCCCAGTAAGGGTTTGAAACGGATGACACTGAGGTCTGTTCCAAGCCCATGGGAGCTTACACACATGCATCAAGGCTGCTACGAGAACAGACTTAATTAATTGAGTCTGCTGCAGCGTGGTAATTACTGTGCTCCAGCAGATTCCAGAAGACTCCAGCATCACGTATGTGAGCAGGGGCATATGTCAGCATATGAAAAATGTCAACAGGGGCACTAACTTTAACTAAATCTCATTCAGGGTGGATGGCCCCAACACCATTTGCCAATGCAGAGATTCTGATTAGGGGTATGCAAAATGGGCCCTATTTGATTCTGATTCAGCCTAAATTGGGGACAGTGATTTGATGTGTTGATTTGGATCACTGTCCCTGATTCAATTCAGCCAAATCCAAATCTGAATATTCAATGCTGATTTGGAGAATCAGTGATTCAGAAATAGGCACAGCTTTACATGTTTTTCTACATGCTTTGAGGTATCAGGTGCAGCTCATGAATGCTGCAATGCTGGGACAGATGGAGCGTCCCACAGGAGTGTGGGAGGGGGGCCTCCACATGCTCAGTGGTGAACCCAGAAGTGAACCAGAAGTACTTCCAGTACACTTCCGGGTCCTCTGGGGAGTGTATTGGGCTCCCCCCTGCTCTGCACCCCCCAGCCTCTGCGATCAGCTTTGGGGGGACCCTGTGTTCCCCCCGACCCAGGAGGCACCAGTTATAGAGCCAGAGGGTTCGGGATGGGTGGCCCCCTGCATGCTCCCTGGTGAACCAGGAAGTGCTCCTGGTCCACTTCTTCCAGATCTGCTGCCAAGCACATTGGGGACCCCCCCCCCGCCCCACCGCACACGGGGGCCCCCCCCCCCCCCCGCAACATCTGTAGGATGCTCCATCCACCCCAACATTGCAGTATTCATGAGCCGCTTGATACCTAGAAGTATGTAGAAAAAACATTTAAAGCTGTGGCTATGTCTGAATTGCCGATTCTTTCTGATTCGGAGGGTTCCAATGCAATTCAGAAAATTAAAGGGTCCTCTGATTCGATTCAGAGATTCAACCACCAAATTGGGCTGGATCTCCACTGAATCGAATCGGGGACTGAAGCTTTGCACAGCCCTAATGCTGATTCATGTGACACTCAGGGCACTTTAACTAGAGCAGCTCTCAGAGCTGCTCTAAGTACATCGGCCCCTCTCTCCGTCTCCTGGAGGACATGTATAAATGCCCTACGATTCTGTGGAGTACCTTCTAATGGCAAACTGTCTGAAACTTAGATCTTGAGAGATTTTGTCTATCTGAATCTTAGATTTTGAGAGTTCATTATAACAGACAATCTTATTCCTCATTTGCCATGCAGCTAACAGAGTGGATTGATCACCTCTGATGACCACTATGAAGTGCTACAATACCAGGAAAATAAATACATAAAAACATTTCCTCCTGAAAGGAGTGGCATAACGTGACATAATGTACTTGTTAAGACTATATCTGGGAGTACTATCACATTGGAAATGTCCTTAGGAATCTTCATGATTAATGGCATTCCAAAAAGTCTCTCTGCTGTTACCAAATTTGCCCATTACTTTGGGGTGTGCTCATTTATTAGGGATAGTTTCTAGGGTCTTGGTGATTTTGTCAATGTGCTGCTTGTGTTACTATACGAAGCTGTATCTCTCTCTTCTGCAAGCCCTCACCCCCAATGGAGCTATCTTGCAGGACTCAGTTTCAATGGGACTGGGTTCCTCCAGTCACCCAATCAGTCATACACACAAACACACACAAATTAACGTGACACGCCTGACCTGGCCGGGCTGATCAGCATGGACAGGCTGACACCCTCATATGCCAAGAATCAGTTCATAAGAGCAACAATAAAATGCAGTCAGACACAAGCACACAGGTGAACAGAATCCCTCTGAATCCGGCTGGGTGTCTAGCTGACACTCTCATGGGCCAGCATTCAGTTGATAAGGGCACGCCTGAGTCAAACTGGGTCAATCAGCCTGTACAAGCTGATCCCCTTATGTGTTTCAAACTCAGCACGTCCCAATATTTGGCCCCTTGTTGAGCAGACCCCACAATATTTTTGGGCTTCACAGGGATCTTTAGCTTAGGTAAAAGAAGCGTTGTTGCAGAGCACGGAAGGAAAGAGAAGCAGAGAAGGAAAAATATACCCAATTACTACCAGTTTGACTATAAAAGTTATTTATTGCTAAGCATATGAAATATATAATAGTACTAGTAGTAATAAACATACAGAAGAAAAACAAACACCAACAATGACAGTACTACCCTGGTTTCACTAAGTATTTGGGGAAACTTAGCTCAAGCTTAACTGATACAGTTCAGGTTCAGAAGTTTATGCCTAGAAAGAAGACAGAGAACGCTGGGATCTCACCTAGTCCACGGTACTCAGGCTGCAAAGCTGACAGGCACAGTCTGTAGCACAATCCTTGAAGAGAGAGATGATCTGTTCTTCCAGCGTCCCAAGAACGACAGGGGATGGTGTCAGCACAGGGGTTTTCTTCTTCTCCTTCTTTCCTCCTGCTTCTACTTCTTTTCCTTCCTCTTTAAGCACACACACTTACAGATTTTTATACCCTCAGTTTAGCTGCTTCGAAGCACCCTCAGTAGTGTAAATCATTGTCTTTTCTATTGACAAGGGGTTATCTGGTTTGGACCATCTCAGGAAACTGATTGATAATCAGGAAACACTTAAGATTAGGGAGTAACCCAAATACTTGGGAGCCAGCTTGAAATTCCTATGGGTGGCAGATATACTGATGGGATATCTCATGGTTTCTTCAGGAACAATAGATAGCTTGCAGCATCAGGATTTTGGATTTTTACTTGTTGTGCACAAGCCTCAGCTTAGCATGACTTTTCCAGATCTTACTATAGTCTTTTAACAGACTTAAAACAATTATTGGGGTGCTCATAACCTTTTGTGGAGAGGACTCCCACCAGTCGTCTCGGGAAAGATATGACAACACCTGGGATTAGGGCTCCAGCAGGCTGGATGCTGTGATGAACCCTTAACCATTGTTCAAATGTTGCCCATACCCCCTCTGACTCGGTCTCTTGCCTCAGCATTCCCTAACCCGGCAACCGAGTTTTAGTCAATCAAGTTTAAATAGGCCTCCCATAGTGGGACCGGGGAATGTACCATGGGTGTGTGAACATGGGTTGATTAACATTTGGAGCACAGATTTCCCATCATGCAGTGCTCCCCTGCTTCTCTGGTCCCAGAATTCACTGCAGTCTCTGCTTCAGGCTTTCTGTTCTCCATATTGGATGTAAATGAATGGTCATCTGGTTCCATCTCGGATGTAAATGAGACCTAGGGCAGTTGGTGCACTCTTGTCACCCTTATCTTGAGGGTCTTAGGTGTGTCTCTCACTGCATCTTAATCAGTTTCGTTTAGGTAGAGGGGGGGGGGTGAGTGCTTTGTGAGTCAGACAGACTGCATCCTGTGCCACGGTTGTCCAAGAACACACAGCTGAGACTTAACACTGCATTGGTCTAGATAGGACATCATAGTCAACACCAAATAGTGTTTTAGGAAATTCATTGTAAGGAGGCTTAAAGCAGAAATAGTATACGTGTTACTTCAGATGACTGTGGACTATCCTTCCCTACCTTCTTTTTGGACAACAGAAAAATCTGTCAGAATTTTAAAATGCCCTTTCAGGCTACAACAGAAGTCACAGGGACCCTTTTAGAGAGAGAGAGAAAGAGAGAGATCAAAGGGCATGTCTGAAGAAGCTAAATCTATTTAGATCAATATTATGTGCAGGTAGTACTTCATAGTTGGTAGGGTCGGAAGGGACCTAAGCAGATCATCAAGTCCGACCCCCTGCCATGGGCAGGAAAGGATGCTGGGGTCAAATGACCCCAGCTAGGTGGCTGTATAGCCTCCATTTGAAGACCCTGAGGGTAGGGGCGAGCACCACTTCCCTTGGAAATTGGTTCCAGCTCCTAGCCATCCTGACTGTGAAGTAGTGTCTCCTGATATCTAGCCTGAATCTACTCTCCATCAACTTATGGTCATTGTTCCTTGTTACCCCTGGTAGTGCTCAGGTCAACAGGGACTCTCCCATTGCCTGCTGGTCCCCCCTCACTAGTTTATAGATAGCCACCAGATCCCCTCTCAGCCTTCTCTTGTGGAGGCTGAACAGGTTCAGGTCTTGTAGTTTCTCCTCATAGGGCCTGCCCTGCTGCCCCGATCATGCGAGTGGCCCTCCTTTGGACCCTCTCGATGCTATCCACATCCCTCCTGAAGTGCAGCACCCAGAACTGGATGCAGTACTCCAACTGCAGCCTGACCAATGTTGCATAGAGGGGGAGGATCACCTCCTTGGACCTCCTCGTGATGCATCTATGGATGCATGACAAGGTATGGTTTGCCTTCCTGACTGCTTCCTCACATTGGTGGTCCATGTTCATTTTGGAATCAATAGTGACACCAAGATCCTTTTCTGCCTCTGTGCTGACAAGAAGGGAGTTCCCCAGCCTGTAGGTATGCTGCTGGTTCTTCTTCTCCAGGTGCAACACCTTGCACTTGTCCATATTGAAACCCATCCTATTCTCATTCGCCCACCTCTAACCTGTCCAGATCTAGTTGTAGCCTGTCCCTCTCTTCTAGTGTGCCCACTTCTCCCCACATCTTAGTGTCATCTGTGAACTTGAACAAGGTGCTTTTCACCCCCTCATCCAAATTGCCGATGAAGACATTGAACAGTGCGGGCCCTAGGACTGAGCCCTGGGGAACCTCATTGTCTACATGTCTCTAGGTTGAAAATGACCTGTTCACCACTACTCTATGGGTGCAGCCCTCCAGCCAATTTGTGACCCATTTGACTGTGTAGGCATCCACACCACAGTCACCTAATTTTTTAATGAGGATGGAGTGAGAGAGAGTGTTGAAGGCCTTCCTAAAGTCCAAAAAGGCTACGTCCACTGCAACACCTGCGTCCAAGGCTTTTGTGACCTGGTCATAGAAGGCCACCAGGTTGGTCTGACAGGATCTGCCTCTAATGAACCCATGTTGATTGCCCCTAAGCATAATCTCCCCTGCTGGCCCCTTGCAGATGTGATTCTGGATAATTTTCTCAAGGAGCTTCCCCAGGACCAAGGCAAGATTAACAGGCCTATAGTTTGCTGGGTCCTCTTTCCCCCCTTTTTTGAAACTGGGGACCACATTGGCTCTTTTCCAGTCCTCTGGCACCTCACCAGAGCACTATGAGTGCTCATAAAGCTGTGCCAGGGGTCCTGTAATGACCTCTTCCAATTCCCTAAGCACTTTGGGGTGGAGATCATTAGTACCTCCTGATTTGAACATGTGTAGTCCCTCCAGAAGTTCCATGACTAGGTCCTCACTGACCCTGGGCTTGACTGCGCCGCCCCATGGTCCATCCGGAATCCTGGGGGGGAGGGGGGGGAAGGGGCAGGGGATGTCCCTGTCCCTTCTCAGAAAAATGGAAGCAAAGAATCTGTTAAAGAGATTAGCTTTGTTGTCTGGTGCTACCACCAGATTACCAAGCATGTCCTGCAGAGGCCCCGCATTACTTGGTACCTGCTTTTTACTTCCTATGTATTTAAAAAAAAGGACTTCTTGTTATCTTTGATCTGGGTCACTAGTCCCAGTTCCATCTCTGCCTTAGCCTTCCTAACAGCCCCCCTACAATCTCGAGCCAAGGAGGTATAATCCTCCTTGGTGATGGCGCCTCCCTTCCATTGGGTGTAGGCTTCCTTTTTGGTTTGAGACATTCATGGATGCTTTTGGTAAGCCATGGGGGCTTTTGAGCCCTCTTGCCCCCTTTAATCCATGTGGAGATTGTCACCCTTTGGGCTTGGAGGATTGTCTCCTTAAGGAATGACCACTCTTCTTGGACTTCCAAATCCCCTCCTCTCCAGGACCTCAGTGTCTCCCTGAGTAGATCAGCCAACCTAAAAGAGAACACATGCTTATCTTTGGGGGAGAGGTGAAGCCCATCCCACCCGAGCATCTCTTGTTCTGAAATATGGGTCATGGTCCATAAAGGCGAAGCCTGCTGCGAGACGCCATTCCCAAAGCTGCAAGTTGACATCCCAGATGCAGGTCTCATGGCATATTCCACACCCACTCACTGGAAGGACCAATGTGAAGATCACCTGTACCCCTATCTCCTTCATCTTGCCCCCCCAGAGCTTGGTCATCCTTCATCAGGTGATGTGGACTGCTCCTGGCCTCATCCTTAGTGCCCACATGGATTAGGAGCATGGGATAGTAATCAGTGAGCCAGCTGAGGGCCAGGATCATCTCCATCATTTTCTGAATCCACGCTCTGGGCAGACAGTAGACCTCACGTGTAATGGGATCCTGGCAACAGATGGGACCCTCTGTTTCTCTCAGGATGGAGTCACCTATGATAAGCACCCGGCATCTCTTCTTCTGCGTCGACTGCCTCCTTCAGCCCATTCTGTGCGTGGAGTGACCTCCTCACCAGAGGTTTCCTCCTCACCTTCCACTTCTTCTAATGTCACCAGGGCCTCATACCTGTTCCCCAGCTGGACTGGGGGAGCTGGTACTGCACCATTATGAGCAGCCCTGGCTCTGGAGGGAACCTTCTGCCATTCTGCTGTGGAGGACAACTCCTAGGGTTCTTCTCCCTTTGGTGCTTGACCCTGCAGAGAAAGGAAATACTTGTCATTTTCATCCTCTGATTCCCTGATCCCCCTCAGCCTGCTAATCTCTTCCTAGAGCTCCTTCACCTGCCCCTCCAAGGCCCTAAGATGTGCACCTGTGGGACAGGTGTGGGGACCCCCATCCCCTGCCCCACTCCGGCCCCACAAGGCATCCTCTGCAAGTCAGGGGGTGGGGTGATGCCAGGCCCCCATGGGCTTCATCTGGGTGAAGGTCTCAGAAGACCCGGGTAGGTGGTGCCCCCCGGGCAGTGGCCCTAGCAGCACTCCACCTCCACATCATTTTTTGGGTGTGGTGCCTTCACCTTACCTTTGCCAAAGACTTCCTCCTCCTGGCCCATCTTGCTTCCCACCTGCACAAATGCCGACACAAACACTGGCATGTCCTTACAGAGTGCACCTGTTCGCACACTCGGTTTGCCTGTGGCTCGGGAGCATGGCTGCCTACCGGCTCACCTAAAAGGGATCTGGGGGCTTCCCCTCCAGATTCAGCTCAGCTGCACCGGCTCCCTCTGCCCCACTTACCTTAGGGGGATCAGCTGCTGCTGCCCCCTCTGCTGCCTCCACTGATGGGTCTGCCTCCATCTCCAGTCAGGTAAGGGGGCACACGTGTGTGCAGGGACGCATGTGTGCTCAGCTCCCTCCTCTCCTTTCCACTCCTGGCTCCCGAGAGCCAGAACCTCTCTACATCACTTCCATTGCACACTTGAGATCAGTGCTAAGATGCCCATTCCACAAATCTATTCCGCACATGTGCCAATTTTAGAAATCAGTCGGTGACCTTGACATGGAGTACCTCAATCCATGATACTAGAACTCTTCCTCTCCACCATACCTTCAGAGAGGAAGGTTTCAATACATCTTCATTACCTCAAATCCAGGGTTGGCATGTGCACACCATGGGCATGTCCACACATGCAAGCACTTGCACTTACAGCAGCTCAAATAGAAGCGGCACAAATTTGAGCTGGGGCTTTTTGCTTCAGCGCATGTGCTCAGACATGCACTTTGGTGCAGAGCAAATTGTGCCACTTGGGGCAAAATAACCCTGCCTGGCTCCTCCTGGATCTGCAGCCTGGGGGAGCTAGAGCCCTGGACCAGTACCTGTACTATCCGGAGCAATATAAAACGCTGCCCTGTCCTGGTCCCAGCAGTATAAAAAGCCACCCTGGCAAGTAGCTCAAGGATACTAGCTCTCAGGAGCTTCTGGGGCCCAGCCAATTGCTACCTGGTGACACTACCCTTTGTGCCAGCTGGACTGTTGAAGCAGCCCTGAGAGTTCCCTGCACCCTCTACCCACTGCAGCAGTCTGGCAGTGGGGGCTGCTGCCTGGATGTGATCTACTGTGCACCTGACAGACCTGGATGGGGACTACACAGCCAGTAGAGGCATCTGCCTCTCTGGGCCAGGTGCCAGTGGGCTGTGGCTAGAGGGTTGGCCTTGGTGCGGCACTACTGCCATGTGTGCCCTCTGCTCAGCCATCTGGGCAGCTATCACCCAGAAGATGTTCCAGGCATGGTGGCCTGCTTTGAACTGTCAAGGCATGTCCTCCTGGCCCCATTTGGCCAGGAGGTCAGCCACAGCCAGCTGGGTCCAAGGTGCCAGCTCTGAGCAAGCAGGGTCCTGCCACTGGCCTCACTAGCAGGAATTCTCATGTTCCCTATTGGAAAACTGAAAAATCCCTGATAAAAAAAAATCCCAAAGTCACTCTGTAAAATACCCCAAAATCCATGTTTCTCCACAAGTAAAACAAAAGACAAAAGACCACTGTAAAGAGAGAGAGAGAGCGAGACAGAGACAGCTATCAGTTGGACAATGTTTTGTTGATGTAGGTGGGGCAGCCACTGGGAGGTCCGGAGGACTGGGGGGTGGGGCTGGGTGGGGCAGCCACTGAGGGAGCTGAAGCAGCTCACGCTCAATAATTAAGGGGGGCTGGTAGGTGCTGTGGTGGCTACTTGGGGGGCCAACCCCCTTGTGTGGGGCCAATCCCCGTGTGTGGGGGCTGAACCTCCTGTTGGAAGGCTGTACCCTCTGTGTGGGGCCATCACCCCTGTGGAAGGGCAGAAAAAATATGTATTCATGAATTCATGAAACATGTATTTAGAGTTCACTTTATCATTATAAGAGACTTACTTTAACACTGTAAGATACATCAGTGTTTCAGCATCACGGTGAGGGGCCAAGCATAGAGACACTCTGGTAGCCAGTGGAGGACCCAGCTGTGGAGGACCCAGCCTCCTGTTGTCTGGCCCAGGACCATGCCCTGCCCCACTTTTTTAAACTTTGATTTTTTTTAAACCTCTGGATATCCAGGGGTCTAATTTTCTCCCTGCAAGATTGTAGCAAGGGGAATATTTTTTTTTTCTTTCACGTGCCTGTTGCCCCGCCTCAAAGGGGCTTGAGGCAGGGAAAGAAACATGTCCATGCTCATCTGGATGCATCCCATATAAGCAGAGGTGGGAAAGGTATAATGCCCTAAGGCAAATAAGACTTATCTTTGAACGTCTATAAAAAATACAGTGTAATTATTCTCAATTCCACTTGCTTCCTCAGTTTTATTTCAAATGTTAAATTAAGTCATTTGATTGGCACCTGTCATTACAATAACATTGGTCACATATTCCCTAAAAGAGGAACTTAGGAAATATGTGACCAGTGTTACAGGTGAACATTTTCTGTCCTTTCATAAGACAAAGACCAGGGATCTCCTTCCTGGTTTTTGATGTGTTTTAAACGCATCAGAAAGTGGTCCTTTCTGAAAAAGAAGCCAGCAAGCTGACTCTTGTGCATATTGATTAGGAAGGACAGGACTTGTGGACTTCAACACAGTGCTTTCCTTCTTACTCAGGTTCATAAGTGAGGAGGCAGCCAGCAGGAGACTATTGAATCCTATATGTTATCCTATGTCCCAGCAAATTCAGGGTTGTCTCAAACCAAATATTGCTCACTTTTTCACACAGGACAATCCATACCTTGTTTCTGGGGATTGTCACACACATTACTCCTAGGAACACTCACTTTCTCTGGTTACCACATCCCTACCTTGATATTAACAGTTTTCACTGTCTTTCATTTTCACTATTACATTTCTGGTTTACCACTTCACCACTCTCAATTGCATGCAATCCATTGTGAGTGGCAAGATGACAGGTACAAGAGATGTGGGCTGCCACCCCACAACTATGCTGCTGTTGGTTGTGACCATTTCACAATCATCAGAACTATCCATTCCATGTTACAATTCTGACTAATTATTTATGACATTTCTAATCTATCTCTTTCCCACTGTGATTCAAAATTCAGCTGAGCTAATCCTGCTAGGAATCTGCCTTCTTTGTGTTATCTCATCCACTTCAGTATTTCACCTGCATTTCTAGTGCACTTTAACACTGTAGTCACTTCTTTCACATCATCCTTTCTTTATGGAACATTAGGGTACGTAAGGTTTGTTCTGTTTTATTTCACAATTGTCAGAAGTATCCATTTCACAATAGTTCTTACAAATTATCTATGAGGGTGGAGTATTTCCGTTTTCTTTCGCTGCCCATCTGGGACTTGATGTTTGATTGCCCTACTATGCACTTTCATCATCTGCAATTAAATATGTTAGCATTCCTTTGACATGCCAATTAGTAAAACCGCATTCTCTGCAGCATAAATACTGAATCAAAAGGGACACATGCTCTCTCATAAAAATGCATGACAGAGAATGAGAGATTGTTGCTAGAACATCATCTGGAACACACATTTGACTTTGTAGAGGTGTGGAAAGAAGATGGATTGTGGAATCTGTTCCCCAGTGAAGAGGTAAACTCTGAGATCTCCCTTCTTTTCTGTGACAACCACAAACAGACAGTGGAGACCCATTAGTCACCTCATCTACTCTATCCTCCTTTCCCAATAGCGGACTTACACATTGTGGGAGTCTCATAGGGACCAGGAGGTCATTAATGAATTAGTGTTGTACATGATTTTCCATCCATTGTATAGTGAACTGCCTACTTGGTCTCCAGGCATCTATTTGTACCTCCAGAAATGCAAACTCTTCTGAAAATTTGGTCCCAATACATTTACCCAAGGACAATAGGAGTCCGTGACAGCTAACAGAATGAAGGTGGCTTACGCTTCCTCCTCACCCTGCATTGTGCTGTGGATAAAGGTCAGAGTAAATTTTCTGAGAGAGGCTCAGAGATTATGACATCGACAAACTTTATCCCTCATTAAATTGTGCTAGAGATTTGGGCTTCTTAGTTCCTCTTGTTTCTTCCTTCTCTCCTTTTGAGCAGTCCTGCACATGAACGCTCTTTTCTCCCCCTTCATATTATTGTTACCTACCCTCCACTCACCTTTCTCCAGCTGTCATCCTTTCAGATATGAAGACCCAAGTTACCCCTTCATTTCCCTCAGCCTCCTACACTCATCCTTAATGATTTTCAAGTGGAAGACCTGCCCGACCCCTGTCTGCACCTATGTTCTCTCTCCTATCTTTGTGCGTCCTGCATTTTCTCTTTTCTTATCAACAAGATTGTTTAATCGTCTGGTAATACCAGCAGCCGCTATTATATGGCCTTTAAATCTCTTTTAAATATCATTTTTGCCAAACCTTTTTACATTACTTTCTTTTATTACCTATGGATAGCCTTCTGGGTTCTTTTATGCAATGGGTTCGTTTCCATTTTTAAGGCATTTCTCTGAACCACTGTGAAAGATACTTAATGAATAAAAGGAATTTTATGTGCATCTAGAAGCTCTTGTGATTAACAAAAATCTGTTCTTCTGCTGGTATTTTTGAAAGCATTACTAAAACAGAGCAAAGAAAAACATTTCAGTTTTAGGGTGTTTGCTTCAGTGTAATTTATTTGTCTTCTATATCGGGAATATGGTGATAAATGCATTTCTAAAAAATATTAGAAATAAGAGACATTTTGTTGTAACAGGGTTATCATTAAGGAAAAAGGCAATTTAAGATACTCCAGTTGCTGGAACTGGAAAGATTGATGTTAATTTTGATTTCCTACTTCAGGAAGTGGGATAAAAGGGCATATGTGACTACAAAATTGAGATTGTAGGCAACTTCTTGCATCACATGGGGTATTTGGAATAGCTATGGTGCATTGACGGGATGAAGTAAATGCTACTGTAGCAAATATATATTTATCTTCCTAAAAAGCAGTTTTTTTCTTTGTTCAATTTTCTTAGTTAGATCTCATGGCAGACAGAGGCTGGGAAAATCAAACAATTAACACAGAATTCATCCTTCTGGGATTTCAGTATCTTCCTACACTTCAGGTCCTTCTTTTCCTGGTGTTACTTTTGATCTACAACTATGTCTGGCAACATCCTCATCATTGCATTGGTTGCAACTGATCGGCACCTGCACACTCCCATGTACTCCTTCCTGGGGAATTTGTCCTGTTTGGAGACCTTATACACTTCAACCATCTTGCCCAGGGTGCTGGCCAGCCTACTGACTGGGGACAGAACCATATCTGATCTATGCTGCATCACACAGCTGTATTTTTTTGCTTTTCTAGCAGCTACTGAATGCTGTCTTTTAGCCATGATGCCCTATGATCAGTATTTAGCAATATGTAAACCACTGCATTATACAATTCATATGAATGGTGTGTTCTGCATTCAGCTGGCAGCTGGGTCTTGGGTAAGTGGTTTCTGGCTAGTACAATCACAAATATTTTGATGTCAAAATTAACATTCTGTGGTCCCAAGGAAATAGACCATTTCTTTTGTGATTTTTCCCTCAATAATCCACCTGTCTTGTAGTGATACCCATCTCCTAGAACTTATGGTTTATATATTTGCTGCTATATTTACCTTGCCTCCCTTTCTATTAATGCTTATTTCCTATGCCTATATCATTGTTACTATCCTGAGAATGCCTTCCACTATGGGCAGGCACCAGGCATTTTCCACCTGCTCTTCTCACCTTACTGTGGTGACACTTTTTTATGGGACCATCATGTTAGTGTATTTGTTGCCAAAACTGTCATGCTTAGAAACCTGAGCAAAATGTTCTCTGTCTTTTACTCTGTCCTGACCCCCTTGGTTAAGCCCATCATCTACAGCTTGAGAAACAAAGAGTTCAAGGAGGCCCTGAAGAAGGTCATCCATAAATTTATTACTGTACAAGGATATTGGATCAGTTTTCCTTTGAGGTTTATTTTAAAGAGAAATTAAAAGCATATAAGGTGAGGGAGAAACTTTATGAAGTGAGTCTCTGGTGACAGGATGTACCTTGAAGAAAAAAAAATGATACTGTGGTCTAGATGAATAATCTTTTCAGTTTTAGGATGGATATTAGATGGTTTTCTCTGTGTTGGTGGTTGAATGTCAGCCATTGAATACTCAGTAGGTAAATTTAGAAAAATGAGTATTTAAATGACTCATTTCTAGGCTAAAATTAATTTAATTTAAAGTATAATTCATGTGCAAGTTATTTTAATTTCCAAATAATGTTTCTGTGATTTGAATTAAATATAATTGGGAACGAGTTGCTGGAGAAACTGGCGGCTTCGGCAAAGGTGTCTTGAGGCAGGCTTTGGCTTCCTTGGCAATGACCCAGACATCATGACAAGAGACGTACTCAGTTGGGATGGGCTTCACCTGTCCCCCAAAGGTAAGTGTGTGTTCTGTTCTAGGTTGGCAGATCTCCTCCGGTGGACTTTAAACTAGGCTCATTGTGGGGAGGGGAAGATGAGGGCGGGGGAAGCCGTGAACTACCAAACCATGTGGCACCCACAAGGACAGCCCAGCC
>NW_005843547.1:44396-97979 GCF_000455745.1 Alligator sinensis
TGCCTATACACTAATGCTAGGAGCATGGGGAGCAAGCAGGATGAACTAGCACTCCTGCTTGCAGAAAACACCTATGACTTAGTAGGGCTAACAGAAACCTGGGGGGATTCTTCCCATGACTGGGCAGTACACATTGAGGATTATAAACTGTACAGAAAGGATAGAGTGGAGAAGAGAGGGGAAGGGGTGGCGCTCTATGTCAATGAGCGATATACATCGACCCTTATCAAAACGGAATCGGAGGAGGAGAAAGTAGAAGGATTGTGGGTTAGGTTACATGGAGATCAAGGAGAAAGGGATTTAGTGGTAGGGGTCTGCTACAGACCCCCACACCAAGGGGAAGAACTAGATTTTAGCTGGCTGAGAAGCACTGAGGTAAGCTGAGGGAACACCAATGGTAGGTCTCACCTGGAGATGCCACCATATTAAAAAAAGTGAATGAGTGCATGGGTGCCATGACGCTGAAAAGGATGAGAATCACTGGGATAGTGTCCTTCCTGCTGGAGGAAGTTACTGAACACTGACTGTAGGTGGAGTTTCCAAAGCACTGGCTTAGCTCTGCTCAGTGCAAAATCAAGCTGAGCTCTGTAGAGGCAGTTAGGACAGGGATTCTGAAAATTCCACTTCATAAATCTAGTAGCAAGCTGTGTGCTTGAGTATGGAGTGTATCAGCAGGAGAAGAGCCTGCACAGTGCCTAGAACACAGACTGGGAATTGCAGATGCAGCCACGTCTCTTGAAGTGAGACTTTTCGCTAAGGCACTATTCAGTGTAACCTAGGAAATAAATGAAAGGAAGAGTTTTTTCATGGAATAAATCACCTCTGAGTGACAGGTTCCTTAAGTATCTTTGCTGGAGACAGGATCAAGTTACTGGAGTTGCATTGTCCTCCCCTCTTCCAGGAAATGTCATGTGCCTGGTTGAGAGTTGCGTTGCTGGGAGAGTTGTGCAGGACAGCTGTGTCCCTGAGAACTGTGACTGATAAGGGACTAGTAATTTCATTCAGACTCCTTCATAGGGCCCACATATCAGGCTCTTTAGATAAATCCTCATTAGTGGGGTGGTAAATGCAAAGATAAGAGGCTTATAATGACCTGAATGGCTCAAGTCCATAGTCCCAGCCACTGGTGGGAATATTTGAACGCTCGTGGAGCACGGGCCAAGTCCCGGAGGACTGGAAAAGGGCCAATGTGGTCCCCATTTTCAAGAAGGGGAGGAAGGAGGACCCAGGCAACTATAGGCCAGTCAGTCTCACCTCCATCCTTGGCAAAGTCTTTGAAAAAATTATCAAGGCTCACATTTGCGAGAGCCCAGCAGGAAAAATTATGCTGAGTGGAAACCAGCACGGGTTCATAGCAGGTAGATCATGCCTGACTAATCTAGTCTCTTTTTATGACCAGGTTATGAAACGCCTGGACACAGGAGTAGGGGTTGACGTCATTTACTTAGACTTCAGGAAGGCCTTCGATACGGTATCCCACCCCATACTGGTGAACAAGTTAAGAGGCTGTGACTTGGATGACTGCACGGTCCGGTGGGTGGTGAATTCGCTAGAGGGTTGTACTCAGAGAGTCGTAGTGGATGGGTCAGTATCGACCTGGAAGGGTGTGGACAGTGGGGTCCCGCAGGGCTCGGTCCTTGAACCGATACTCTTCAATGTCTTCATCAGCGACTTGGACGAGGGAGTGAAGTGTACTCTGTCCAAGTTTGCGGATGACACAAAACTGTGGGGAGAAGTGGACACGCTGGAGGGCAGGGAACAACTAAAGCAGACCTGGACAGGTTGGACAAATGGGCAGAAAACAAAGGAATGCAATTCAACAAGGAGAAATGCAAAGTGCTGCACCTAGGGAGGAAAAATGTCCAGCACACCTACTGCCTAGGAAATGACCTGCTGGGTGGACTCCAAGACGAACATGAGTCGGCAGTGTGACGAAGCCATCAGAAAAGCTAATGGCACTTTATCGTGCATCAGCAGATGCATGACAAACAGATCCAAGGAGGTGATACTTCCCCTCTATCGGGCGCTGGTCAGACTGCAGTTGGAATACTGCGTGCAATTTTGGGCGCCGCACTTCAAGAGAGATGTGGATAACCTGGAGAGGGTCCAGAGAAGGGCCACTCGTATGGTTAAGGGCTTGCAGGCCAAGCCCTATGAGGAGAGACTGGGGCACCTGGATGTCTTTAGCCTCCGCAAGAGAAAGTTGAGAGGCGACCTTGTGGCTGCCTCTAAGTTCATCATGGGGGCACAGAAGGGAATTCTTGAGGCTTTACTCACCAAGGTGCCCCTGGGGGTTACAAGAAATAATGGCCATAAGTTAGCAGAGAGCAGATTTAGACTAGACATTAGGAAGAACTTCTTCACAGTTAGAGTGGCCAAGGTCTGGAACAGGCTCCCAAGGGAGGAGGTGCTTTCCCCTACCCTGGGAGTCTTCAAGAGGAGGTTAGATAGGCATCTAGCTGGGGTCATCTAAACCCAGCACTCATTCCTGCCTATGCACGGGGTCAGACTTGATGATCTATTGAGGTCTCTTCCGACCCTAACATCTATGAATCTATAATATTTACAAAAACAAAAAAGATACAACAGTATTTTTTTAATCATTGTTATTGTTTGTTATTATATATATATATATTTTTACTATAAAACCTAGATAAGGAATAGGGTTGTGCAAAGTGGGCTGTATTTGATTCAGATTTGGATTCAGCCCAAATCAGGAACAGTGATTCGATTTGTTGATTTCGATCACTGTTCGTGATTCAATTTGGCCAAAGCCGAATCTGAACATTTGATGCTGATTCAGAGAATCAGCGATTCAGACATAG
The DNA here is from genome assembly GCF_000455745.1 of Alligator sinensis. Taxonomy (NCBI): domain Eukaryota; kingdom Metazoa; phylum Chordata; order Crocodylia; family Alligatoridae; genus Alligator; species Alligator sinensis. Next base: position 47,222 of record NW_005843547.1, read on the forward strand.
ACACAGCTTTAAAAGTTTTTTTTACAGACCTCAAGGTACCAGCATGTCTTGTGACCATGGTGATGCTGGGGTGCATGGAGCATCCCACAGGAGTATGGCAGGGGGGCCCTCCACATGCTCAGCGGCGAACCCAGTACTCCTGGTCCACTTCCAGGTCCAATGTGGAGCATGCTGGGCCCCCAACCCAGCTCAGCAGTTGGCCACAGGGGGCCCCTGGGTGCCCCCCCAGACCCAGGAGGCATCAGTTGTCAAGCTGGGAGGTGTGGGTGGGGGGGCCCTGGCATGCTCCCTGGCGGATCCGGAAGTGCCCCAGAAGTGCTTCTGGTCCACTTCTGGGTCTGATACCAAGCACGCTGGTTAGCCCTCCACACTCCTGTGAGACACTCTGTGCACCCCAACAACTGTGCTGGTACCTAGAGGTATGTAGAAAAAAAAAATTAAAGCTGTCTCTGTGTCTGAATCTCTGTATCTTTTTTAATGTCTCTGAATTGATTCGAAGGATTCTGATCAGATTCGGAGAGATTAAAGGGTCCTCTGATTCAATTCAGATTCAGAGATTTGGCCACCAAATCAGGCCAAATCTCTTCCAGACTGAATCAGGGACCGAAGCTTTGTACAACCCTAATGATGAACTAACAGTGAAGCCTCATGAGCTACAATATTTCTACACATACTTACAGTTTGAGCAGACAAAAAAGTGGTGAAATCAGCATCAAACTGAAATAAAAACAAGTAGTTTATGTGCCAAAACAGGTTGGCCTTTTACAGTATCCAATATAGAGTTACCCCAGCAAGTATAAGGTGCTAAAATTTGTCAAAAATAAGGGTAGAACTAGTCTATGTGCATCCACCTTGGGATAGGCCTTTACTATAAGCAAATTGTTTTTTATTGCTTCCCCCACTACCTAATGGTAGGGTGAGGAAGTAGTGGCCAAATGAGCTACCTAAAGAATGCTGCTTTGTGAGTCTATTCTTGATCCTGATACAATTGGTATTGTTATCCTAAACCATCACACATTGCACCAGGGTATGTGTTTCTTTGTCTGTGCTCATAAGCCAAAGCCTGTCTTGGGTAAAATCCGAAATTTTTATCCCATGCACCTTGAGGTCAACATTGCCATTCCTATTCATAGGCATCTTTTCTCCTGCGTCTAAAGAAGGGTGTTTGTGCCTGAAAGCTTGAAATTAAAGATTTTTTTTTTTCCAAAAATCTAGTTGCTCTAACAAAAGATATCACCTCTACCACCAGTCCTGATTACTTTTGCTTCTAGACCAGGGGTGCGCAAAATATGGCCCATGGGCCATATCTGGCCAACCAGGCACTTTCATCTGGCCCATGGCATCCTGTAATGAACTGCACCCCACCCATCCCTTCCACATATGAGGTTGGGAGCGAGGTGCCCAAGTGTACCACCTCCCAGCTTACCCTACTGCGCCTTGCACTCACCCTCATGGGCGGAAGGGCTCTGCCCAGCCAGCAGCTTCCAAGCGGGGCTACTGTTGCAGCCACAACCTGCTTGCTCAGGGAAGCATCGGGGCTTTTGAGGGGGGGTGGAGTTGAAGCTGGGCCAAAGAGGGAGTGCAATGTGGAGCCTGTACACAGAGGGGCAGCAGGAGCACAGAGCTCAGGAGGGTAGCTTGTGGGGGTGTGTGTGAGAGTGCCGGGAGACCCCTCCACACACACTCCTCCCATGGCATGCAGCCCCTGCTACCAGCAGCAGCAGCAGGCGGGGAAGTTAAGGCACTTGTGCCCAGTGCAGGTGTGGCTCTGGCCAGCGCTGCATGGGAGGAGGGGGTGGAGCCTGCACTATCACCTGGGCTCTGTGCTACTTGCATGCAGCTCTAGCAATCACAGCAAGGGAAGTCCTGCATTGGAGAATGCTGCCTTCCCCATACCCTGCTGCACAGGTCCCTGCACTCTGCCAAAAGTAGAGGGAGCCCTGCCCCATGCTTCCCATGGAGTCTGGCAAGGGGCTTCCCCTCTGTGAATGCAGAGCTGCAGGTGTGGTGTGAAGCCCCTACAATTAAAGTGGCCAGGCCGGCTGCACAGGAGTGCACTCCTTGCCCCCAGTGCAGTGGTGACCACCTCTATCAGAAGGGGCTTTGCTATGCACCTGCAGCTCCACACTCAAAGAGGGGAAGCCCCATGCTGGCATCCACATGGAAGCAAAGGTTGGAGAGAGTGCAGGGACTTGCACCGCAAGGAGTGGGGAAGGCAGCAGGCTCCAGTGCAGGGCTTCCTCCTCTGCAAGCACTGGAGCTGCAAGCAACCAGCACAGAGACCTGACAATAGGGTAGGCTCTGCCCCCTTCTCCTGTGCAGTGATGGCTGGAGCTGTGCCTGCACTGGGTACAAGCGCCCTGACCTCCCTGCCTGCCAGTGCTGCTGACAGCAGGGGCTGCACACTCTGAAGGAGGTAGCAGGGGGGGCCCTACACTGCACCACCCTTGCTCACACTCTGCACACCTACAGCCGGCCCCCACAATCCTCATCAACATATACATACACCCCAGCAAACTCTATGCCCCCATACACAGCCACACCCTCTCACAACCTTCCTACACACTCCCACATCCCACCAGACACACACGCACACACACATACAATATAAAAGAGTGACACTTTATTTCTGAGTAATTCTGCAATCCCTTCTATATCCAGCACACAATCACAAGTCATGACAAATATTTTTTATAGTAAAATTAAAAATATTATAGTAGGTGTTTGACTTCTAGCGTATAATTTTTTTTCTGGTTCTAAGATAGCAACTGTTAAGTGACCCTCCGCCCAAAATAATTGCCTGCCCCTGTTCTAGACCAATAGAACTACATGCTGGATACCTGACACATGGAAGATATTGAATTTAAGCCATTTTTAAAAATGAAATCTTCATAATTTACAAGGAAAAAGCAAGTTTGAACACCTGAAACCTGAGATCCTGCTCTTGCCTTTCTTTGAGATAATTTGCACCATCACAGAGCCTCATCACAGAACTCAGAGACACCTTACCACGTAAGAAATGCATGCCCAGAAGAGAATTTAATCTTTTACTCCCATGTAAAATACAAAATATCATAACCAGAAGGAAATATGACTACATCCTGCCTACCACCGAACACCTTTGAGGTAAACAGACTATTCAAACTTTTCTCTGCGCCTAATCTGCATAGAAAATGAAATGTTCCAAACAGGAGACTCTGCCACACCTTCAAGTCTCCTATGAAATATGAACTTTCATTTCCACCCAGGAGAAATTTTACATACTTTTCTCCTATGACTGAAGAAGGGTGTTTGTGCCCAAAAGCTTGACATTAAAGGGTTTTTTTGCAAAAATCTAGTTGGTTTAATAAAAGATATCACCTCTACCATGAGTCCTGATTGGTTTTGCTTCTAGACCCATATGGCTACAAGCTGGATATCTCTCACTGAGCCAGACACTTCTCTGGGAAGGATATTCTGGTTTTACCCCTTCTGCCAATGTGCAGAATCACTCCAATTGCTGTTCATCTGCTTTATCCATATAATACGAAATGCAAAGAACCAAAATGCCACTGAGATGATGATAGTGATAGTAATATTTATAGTTATAGTAATACCAAGAGTAGCAGCAGCACCAGCTGGGAATCTGCTTTTGTTTCTGCATTATCATAAAAATGTTGTACAGTTGGTAAGAGCTTTTTTGGTTGTCCTCTCCCTACATTGATTATAAAATTGTAGTTGAAATTAGGGCTGTGTGAAATTTCACCTTCAGTTTTGTTTCAATGCTATTTCAAGGTTGAAACAGTAACATCAAAATGGAACAGATACGGTCAAAACAGCCTCAAAACAAAAAGAGGCAAGTCAAAATGTTTCTACATTTTGCCCTTAGGCTATAAGGGGGAAGGACAAAACAGCCTATAACTTTGTCATTGCTTGCCAGATTTGGATAAAACTTACAGAAATGGTAGTCCCTTCAGAGGGCATAAACTGCAGGCATGTTAGTCCCTGCTGAGGTCACAAAGCCTGCCAAGTTTCAAGGAGATAAGTACAGTGGCTTAACACATACACGTGACACACATTTTGCTTTCAGGATTTTGGGGTGCAGATTCTCAGAACCTCCTGCACCTAACTCCTTGAAACGTGGCAAGCTTTGTTGCATCAGCAAGGGTAGCATCCCTGCAGTTTTGACTACCCTGTGGCTTAACACATGCATATGATATGAGTTGTGCTCTCAAAACTTTGGGGTGCAGTTTCTCCGAACCCCCTGCACCTATCTTCCTGAAACTTGGCATGCATTATGCTCTCTGAAGGGGCTACCATTCCACCCTGCTGTGCCTTAACACACACAGTGTCACCCATGTCATGAGTTTTGCTTGTCCAGAGCTTGAGGTGCAGTTTCCTCCAAACTCCTGTACCTATCTCCTTGAGACTTGGCAGGCTTTGTGGGCTCAGCAGGGGATAGCATTCCTGAAGTTTTGACCCTGCTGTAGCTTAACACATACACGTGACAGGAGTTTTGCTTTCAGGATTTTGGGCTGCAGTTTCTCCGAACTCCCAGCACCTATATTCTTGAAGCTTGGCATACTTTATGACCTCAGAAGGCGCTACCATTTCTATAAGTTTTATCCAAATCTGGCAAGCAATGAAAAAGTTATAGGCTGTTTTGTCCTTCCCCATTATAGCCTATGGGCCAAACATCGAAACAGGGTCAAGATTGCAAAATGTTTTGACCGAACTAAATGAACAGCTGTTTGAACTCAAAACAAAAGTCAAAATGAAACAATGTTTTGTTGAAATGTCGAAATGCTGGTCGAAATGAAATGCTTCCATTTCACACAGCCCTAGCTGAAATGTATCATGGCCTCCTTGGTGGTACTCCTCCTTTTGGTTATTCCGGCCTTCCATCCTTTATAAGTCTCTCTTTTTAGGTGTAGGAGGTCCTTAAGTTCCTTGCTGAGCCAAGGGGGTTGCTGCGCCCTTTTGCTGCCCTTCCTCTGAGATGGGATGGACAACCCTTGCAATCCAGTCAGGATCTCTCCCTTGAGGAGCAGCCACTCCTCTTGGACTCCACTTCCTGTCGAGTCATGGGTCCCTTAAGGCCTTGACAACGAGCCTCCTGAGCTTATCAAAGTCAGCTTTCCTATAGTCAAGGACTTCTGCATTGCTGACTGACTTGCCAGCTTTGCGATGGATAGTAAAAGTGATCAGGTCGTGGTCACTATCACCCAGCTTTCCATCGATTCTTCTTAGGTCACTGACTAGATCATCCCCTTTGGCCAGTACCAGGTCCAGCAACGCTTTACCTCTTGTTGGCCCATACTCTTCCTGACTAAAGTAGAGCTTGTCCATGCATGTGAGGAAGCTTTGCGACTGATTGGACTTTGCTGAGTGCTCTTCCCATGAGAAGAAGTAGTTAAAGTCTCCCATGACAACCATGCACTGGGAGCATGCAGCCTCAGCCAGTTCCCTAGAGAATTCCTGGTCCAGCTCTTGTTTATGGTTAGGAGGTCTGTAGTAGACTTCTACCACGATGTTCCCTGTTCCATGTTCCCCACCTATTTTAAAGCAGAGGGACTCCAGTTGTCCTCTCTGGGTGCCAATGTCAATTTGCAGGGATGTGTAGCTTTCCTTGACATAGAGAGCTACACCTCAACCCCTTTTTTCTTTACAATCTCTCCTGTACAGGGTATAGCCATCAATACCTGTGGCCCAGCCATAGGTGGAGTCCCACCAGATCTCTGTTATCCCTATGAGATTGTAGTCATCCTTGCTTAGCAGGAGGACCAGTTCCTCCTGTTTGTTCCCCAAGCTCCTGGCATTGGTGTACAGACACATCAGTGTCCCATGGGAAGCCCTAGGCTTCCTTGCATTCCCAGGTGGACACCGTTCCAAGGCTGGGGTAGGTGTGGATTCTGTTGTGTGCCCTAACCTGCTGGTTATGCAGAGGTTGTCTAGTGGGCTTGCATTGGCGGATATCCACCCACCCCCTGGTGGGTTTAGTTTAAAGCCTGGTTGAGCAGGAAAGCCAGTCTGGCTGAGAAGAGCCTCCTCCCCAGTGGTATGAGGTGAAGGCTGTCGCTTCCCAGCAGACCACTGCTTCTGTCACCGAAGAGCAGACTGTGATCATGGAAGCTGAAATCTTCACAATGACACCAGTGCCACAGTCTCTGGCTGACTACCTCGATCCTCCTCTCCCCCCTCAGCCCATAGCTCAAAACTGGAAAGATCGAAGAAAACACCTCCTGTGCCCCCAACTCCTTTAAGCCCCATTCCCAGAGCCCTATAGTGCCTCATGACCTCGGTGGAATTTCTCCCAGCTCTGTCATTCATGCCCACATGGATAAGGAGCATAGGGTAGTGGTCAGTGGGCGGGATAAGCTTTGGGATCCTCTTGGCTATGTCCTGGATATGGGCTCCCAGGAAGCAGCAGACCTCCCGGGGCAAGGGGTCAGGGCAGCAGATTGTGCCCTCAGTCCCTCTCAGGAGGGAGTCTCCCAAGATGACCACTTCAGCCTTAGGGAGAGCAGGGATGGTAGCTGAGGATGATCCTGCCATGCCTGCAGGAGCAGGCAACTCTGCAGACTCTACTGGGACTGCAAGAGGTTTGTACCTGTTGCAAAACTCCAGAGGGGTAGGGTCCTTGGTGCAGTGGGCCTTGTGGCCACTGACCACCTTGGTCCAAGCCCCTGGCTGGACAGTGTGGGAGATCCTGGAGTCCTCCCTTTTCCTGGAAGGTGACTTTGGCCTACCCTCCACCTCCAGGGGGTGAAGGGCCTGGCAGTAGGAGACTATCTCCGGCTCACCATTCCTTATGGCACGCAGTCTCTGGAATGCAGTGTGGAGCTCCTCTATCTGGTGCCCCAGGGACTCCAAAGTGGAGCAAACCTCACAAGGGGAGGAGGCCTTTCTCCCAGTCCCATGTTCCTGGAAATGTGCCAGGCAGCCCCCATAGCCAAGAGCCAAAGGCATGGAGCCCTGCACGGAGCCTGGTTCTGTCTGGGTGGAGGCCTCTGAGGTGAGGGAGGGGGAGGCATCAGATTTCTTGGGGTGCAGCATGTGCCCATCTGCTGGCAGTCTGGCTTCTGGGAGTCCAGCTACTGATGGAACTACCTTCCCTAGGGCTCACTGGCAGGGCCTCGGGCCCTCCTACTTACCCTCCTGTGCAAACTCCCATGCTAAACTTGCATGCCGGGCCCAGAAGCACATCTGTTTGCATTTCCTGTTCTTGAGGTTCCAGTTGTGTGGCTCCCTATGGGGCTAGGCCAAGAGAGAGGCCTTCTCGTCTCCTCTCAGCTGCCTCCCCGCAGCTGAACTCTGCTAGCCCCCTTCCAGCATGGGCCCAGCTTACCTCCGACTTTGCTGTGGGTCAGTGTGGTGCTCCATAGTTGCTGGGGGCTTTGGGGTGCAGGGGCATGATGGGCTTGCACCCCTGCATCTCGCGGCACTCTCTGATCCCAACTGGGGCTTTTTTGCTGTTGGTGGGCCCTTTTAAACTGTGCACATGCACAGTGGGCCTGCTGCCGGCATCACTCTGCTTCTGGGCAAGGGGGTCCCTGCCCAGGTTTTGGTGGACCAGAGACAAACCGGTTGGTACCCCCTCCCCCTCTACTCTCTCCCTGGGGGGCTGGGCCAAGTAGGAGCCAGGGCGGGCCGAGGCCCTCCTTGGCTCCTCTCAGCTGCCTTCCTGCAGCTGAATTCTCCTAGTCCCCTCCCACCATGGGCCCCGTGTACCTCCAGCTGTGCTGGGGAAAATGTAAAAAAGCCAGGGACTACAAAGAAACCTCTGAGGAACTCCACATAAAACCTTTACTATTCTAAAATGGATCCATTTAAATTCATACTTTGCTTATGGCAATTACTTCAGTTTTATTTATACTCTTCAAGGTGAATATTCATCTCTAGCCCACATCTTTCCAGTTTATTTATGAGAATAGCATGTGGGGCTTCATCAAAAAATCTTACTGAAGTCCACCCTATTCCATTTAAATGAAAAATAACTGAACAGTCAAATAAGCCAACCTTGTTCCAAAATGTACTGTTTTTTCCATTGCAGGGCTAATGAAATGTGTAAAATGGGACACATGTTTTAATGTGGCGCTGAATCATCAGACCCAGAACTTTTCAGCCTGAAGATGTTAGTGTGTCCCAGACTTACGCCCATTTACCCTATAGAAAGAAATATCCTATGAGACTATAAATCACTTCTCTCTCCTGCTCCCCTTCCCGCCCCAAACTTAGACGTACAATTTAATTCTGTCTGTCATTTGAAAAGAAAACAAAGAGGTGAAGTTTATTTATCTTTAATTAAAATTTCAGTTGAGAAAAATATCAAGGGAGAGTTCCATCGCTCATTTAATGGACAAAGAAAGATTCAGGAGGCACATTAATTTGGAACAGGTGGTGGATATAGAATAAAATGAACTAAGTATAACCACAGACTGTTATGGGTGCATCAGTTTTCTGTTGGGGAAACTGAAGTTTAAGAGGGCAATGGGGGTTGAAGACACAATGTGGAAAGTGTCTCATAGTCCTGGAAAACATTATTTCAGTGGAACTAAGAAATTGCTGAGTGAAAAGATTCCAGTTTGTCATATGCCTGTCTTAGAGGTAAGTATATATTCAAATATACTGACACATTGGCTTATCTTTCCCATGCATGCTACTTAACTCCAGATTCTTGCTTTCTGACAGCTAAGGTAACAGTAAAGGCTTGTAGCTCCAACAGACTGTGAACTGCACTGAATCAACCACATTTTTTGATGTTAAGTGCTGCAGCTCCAGTGACCTTGTGCACATCTATGTAGAAAAATAAATCATGCTGCTTGTAATAGAATGCATTTCCAGTCATACATTTAATGATTGACTACATACACATTGGAATATATTTCTAAAAATTGTAATAACACTGCATGCAGTATACAATTTTGAATAACATTATGTAAATTGAAAACATGAAAGAGAAAACATCCACAGAAATAATTAAACATGTAGTTTATATATCTGATTACTTCAGTTCTAGTTCACAAGAATGTACCAGAAGTAAGTATTCCCTGTTTGGTTGTTTCTGATTTTATTTCAGGGAATATCCTTTTTTATCTTAACTTACTTAAAAAAAGGAAAAAAAAATCTAAAGTCATTTGCACCAGTAAAGACTGTTTTCTACAATTTTATAAATGTATGCAACTTTAAATGTCTGATCCTTTAATTTAAGTGAACATGAGAAAAAGTTAGAACCACTTTTTATTTTTTTAACAATACAGAAAAATAGGCTTGGAAAAAAAATAAGGGACACTTATTTTTTCACCTCAATTCTTATATTGAGGGTAGGGTTTGGGTTTTTTTCTTGGGTTCTTCCTCCTCTACCCCCAACCATCATTGCTAATAATGAAGGGAGTGTTACTACCATTCCCAGACTCCCTCTCCCCCTCTCTCTCCAATTTCTGCTAATCCATTCCTAGTATATGATGGAGTGGGCTATTGTCTTTGAAAGCCCAGGCCTCTCCTAACTAGTTAAGACTATTAGGTGATACCCTGCCCTACCCTCTACCTAACTAGTGAAAGTGATGTGTTCTCCATCTCTGTGTCCTCTGAACAGATCTTTTCCAAGGATGCTTTAGTCCAACACAAATTGTTGGCCACCGTCCAAGGGGAACTAGGCAAAAGTCTGTTCTGTATGTTGCAGGAAGTCAGTCGATATCATCTTACAGGCCAACTGGCCTTAACATTTGCAAAAGAATGAAAAATTGGCCTTAATGTATTGCAAAGCATTCAGAGGCAAGATATACTATGGGACAGATCCTGAAACATGGATGCTAGCAGAAGTTTCTCCTTGACTTTCATTGTCTGTCAGGTAGGATCTAAGATAGCTATTCCAAGTGTGACTAATACCACAAGCACTTAATGCTACACCCATGAGTTGCTCCCCTTGTTTCAAGCAATGAGAACAAATCTACTTAAATAAGGAGCACTACTAGTGAAGTTGCTGGATTGAGGTTTATGAAACCATTTCTGGCCACACTTTTATAGCTTTCCTTTCTGTGTAACACATAAAGAGCTCTGCCTGGTCTAAAAGCATTGGGACTATTCCTAAGAGCAGGTCCAGCTCAGCAATTGCCTTCATGTTGATGGTGAAGTATGAGACTTAGTGATGCCATGGGGAAAGGGTACAGTTGTCTTCACCATCAGAGAATGGTGTTTGTGTACATGCATGCACACACGCACACACACACATTTGTGGTCAGATTGTAATTTTGAGGGAAATTTTCAGTTTACTTGTCAACATGTTGCTTTGGGACCACTTCCTGTGTAGGAAGTGAGATGATGTTTGCAGACCATTGTTCTATTATGGAGCGGTGTAGAACCAGTGCCCATAAGTCTCTGTAACATTAAGTAACCATAAATTAAGGTAGGTTGGCGTTCCTACAAAGGAATCAAAACTAAATCATCAAGTTTCTCTAAATATAGAATTTGGGAGGTCTCAAACTGGGTTACCTGCAATTCTGCCCTTTCTTTACCTTGAGTATACCTTGCAATCATGTCAATTTGCCTTAAGACGTTCACTGGATATAACAAATATCAGGAACATAGAAAGCAATTTAAAAATAAATGCCTGAAAAGCTAGTCTTAATATATCACAGACATGACCACTTTCAAGTAAATTTACTTTGAAGTAAGTAGCAGACACATGACCAGATTGTCCAACCAACCTGTCTGTATTAAGGATTAAAACTGTACCTGACTACTATGTGACAAGGGTGCCAATTTCTGTTGAGCTCAAGCCCCATCTGCAATGAAATTGGTTAGATACCTTCCCACACGATTGCTACACCACTGTAATTTGCAATGGTTATCACATTCTAACCAGTTTATTTTATCCAGGAGTGAAGTGACTTCAACCTTTGGAGGCAGGATTTCATAGGTCTACTCTATATTTATTGTGGAGTAAAGTCAATATATTCTTCCATAAATGTATCAGTATCCTGACATGCAGAGACAATGGTAAGGTTCCCTCCTGCAGTCAAAGTTGTGAATGCAATATTGGTATGGATGCCTAAGTTAGACTTAAGTTAGTGTTGACACATGCTATTTTTTAGACACCTATATTGATTTATCTATATTCAACCGTATCTCTATCTATACATTTATCTATACTATGTAGATACCTACGTTTCTTAGGATAAGGCTTAATTACTGTTTCTGTTTTTTTGTAATGTTAAGGACTTAGCAACCTAGAGGAATGGATTCTTATTTCTATTTGCATGTGTAAGGGACAGATTTATAATGGTCTATCTTGCTATTTTTGCCTTTACTTTATGGTTTAAATGCACCACCCTGTGCCTGTAGATAAGGCCCATTCTGTACTTTAGCCCCAATAGCTAATTTAGGGTACTTGCTAGAGCTGTGCAAAATTGCTCTGGCTGTTTTGATCTGACACTCTTTTGACCCATTTCAAGGGCAAAACAGTGAAATTGAATCGAAACAGAGGGCTTTGAAACAGCCTCAAAACAAAATGAGGCTAGTCAAAATGTTTCAAAAGTTTCAAAAACATTGGAGTTTCAAAGCAGCCAGGTGGTGGGAGACAGGGGAGAACCAGGCTGTGCTCCCAGTGACTCTGCAGCCCCATGTGGCTCAGCCGGGAGCACAGCCATGGCTCTCCCTACTTCCCACGGCTGGGGCTGCTGGAAGCCAATCACAGTGCAGGGGGAGGGAACTGAGTCCCGGCTCAGTTCCCCTCCCCAGCCCTAGGATTGGGCTGGGCTGAGTTCCCCTCCCCAGTGCTAGGATTGGGCTGGGGAAAGGAAGTGAGCCCAGCTGGGCTGAGTTCCTTTCCCCAGCCCAATCCTAGTGCTGGGGAGGGGAAGTGAGCAATCACTTTTCAGGCTAGTGTCCATCTAACTGAGCCACACACCCTGTCTTGTTGCTTTCTTCTTGGACTCATGTACATCCCTCTCTTGGTGGCCCTGGGGCCTAGCTTCAAAAATAGCACTGGAGAAGTTTCTGAATAATGACTCAATTTTATATAATGATGATTAGAACACTGTACTTAGGCATTAGAGATGCACACTTTAAACCCCCTCTACAGATGCCAAAAGCCTGGGTCTCTGGATTCTTATATTAGGGTCCTAAGTACTCAGTTTTCAGGATTAAAACTTGGGAGGACCTTTCACAGTGTTGCCAGTGCAAGTTTGTTTTTTCTGTTTCTTTTTTGACAATCTGCAAACTTTGTTATGACTTTTTAGAACAATGTAAAGGGCATACAAGGTACAAAAATACATGCTTTATTTGTGTAGTTTATGGGTACACTATAATCCCCTCCCCTACTACTCCAGAAATCAAGGACCTTTTAAAATTCCCAATATTATTAAATACAAACATTCACAGCACTTTGTCACATCCAGAATTTTAATGTGATTTGTGCAGCAGAATCATTCCTTCAGCGTTGAGAGCTAAAACCTCCCTGGACACAGAACAGTGTTCAGGGAAGCCCAGTACTGAATCCACAGAGGCAACTTTTCACAACTACCTTACCTGGTAATAACCTGCCTGCATATGTCCTCTAGAAACTTCATCAGGCACCAGCTGCTCTCCTCCAAATAAACCTCCCATCTTAGCGCAGGAAAAAGGAAAGGCAGGGTTGTATGTCTTTAACCCCCTACTATTCAGTCTCACCTCTGTCAAATCACTGCATGCTCCCTCAAAAGGAGGGGTGAGATGCAAAGTCTCTGGACTGCTCTGGAGCAGTCTCTAGACCAGTGCCAGATTTAGGTTTAAGCTACTTAAGCTACATTTTAAGACCTCACAATATGAGGGGCTTCTCAATAAGAAAAAAAACCAAAACCTGACTCAATATCAAGTTTTTTAATAATAAGTTGGTAAATAGAGGAGAGTCCTATCTGTCAGAATAATAAAGTATTATTTTTATCTTATGAGGCCTCTTAAACTGGACATAGCTTAAGGCCTCAGCATGTCACAATCTGGCACTGCTCTGGACTGCTCACCCCTTACAGGAGCTTGATACTGCTCTGACTGGCATCTTTACAAGTGCTCCAGGCATGCAGCATCAGATGTATTCAGTGCCCTGGGCTTCAAAATGGTGGTGGGGGTGCTTTAACTAAGCTCATTTGAGTTTTAGCTAAAGCACTCCTGCTGCTCCTGCTGCCATTTTGAAGTGCAGGGACACTGCTGGAGCATGCTAATCAACACATGTCATAGCAAACATCTGGCACACGTATTGTTTAAGTGTCATCAGTAACCTCTTCTTTGTTACAACTGCTACTCCCAGATTGGTTGCAACAGCAAACAACCTTTTCCTCCCCTCCTTATTGTTGTTGTAGTCTCTTCAATGCAGCAGACTGCAGGGAATTGGTGGGGCGTACAGGGGATGAGTATGCACCACAAAATTGATGGGAGGGAGGAAACAGTGTAAGAAGGGGACATTCCAAGCCTAACCCCTGTGCTTGGGCCAGGCTTCCTGACAAGAAGGTCCCCTCCCTACTCCCAGGAGCAAATGAACAGGAATCCCCACTTCAGCAAACACAATACGTGAAGCATTTCTGGAAACATCTAAAGGTCCCAGTAGGTAGAAGCAGGGGGCAGAATTGCCCACACTATAGATTTTATGAAAATCTAAATATTTTATGGATTTTACAGGCAAGCACTTTTGGACCTTTTTTTACAGACTATCCCTAAATTTATGGATGGGTGGCTAGGATTGTGTGAAGCTTCAGTAGCCAATTCAATTCAGAGATTTGGCTCGATTCGGTGGCCAAATCTCTGAATCCAAATTGAAGTGGGAGACCCATTAAAACATCCAAATTGATTTGGAAGCCTCTGAATCAATTCAGAAAAGATTTGGGAAAATTTGGAGATCCAGAAAGTGTTCAGGAAACAGAAGTTGAGAAGAGGGAGGAGGGTGGGGGAGAGACTGCTCTGATATTGACATCTGTAGCTGGCCAGTGACTGTGATCTTTCCCTGAGTTCCCTTCCAATCACAGTGCTCTGGGGGAGGGATGTAGAAACAACATATAAGGCTGTGAGTGAAGTGATCTGTGCCTTGTGTGAGCTGTCTCTCTTGGACCAGCAGCATCTGAAAGGCTCTGGCTTGCTATCTAGTCTCCTGGTAGCTAGAGTGTCTCTCTTATTCTGTGTTTTCCCTGATGGTGTGTCATCACTGTGCACTGCAGGAAAGTACACCATATATTACAGACATATACACATTTTGCAGCACACCAAGCATTATGAAGTGTGCTGGAAAGGCAGGTGCCAGGTCTTCTGGCAGGGGAGGGAGAAGGGGCATAGGGAGATTCTCCCCCCCCCCCCCAAACATAGATGCACCCTGTTTCCTGGCAGTGATGGGTCTTCTGCTGCTAGTGGGAGCAAGGAGGTGGGAGCAGTGTCTGCACCTGCACCACCTTCAGTAACACCAGTAATAACCACTATCACTAGTGTGACAGTCTACACCCCAATTTCAGTTCCCAGCATGAGCCTTCCAGTGCCCAAGGAGGAACTGGATCTGGAAGCAGTGGAGCTGAGTGCTATAGCTAAGGAAATTCTGGGAAAGGAAGGAGAATCTGAGTTTGTGCTCCACATCCCTCAAAGTTTCCTTAGAGGCAGGTCTCTTCTGGAAGGCACTTTGGAGGAGGTTTTGGGGCAGGTAGCTCAGTTCCTTCTTTTGTTGTGCCTCTGCCTGGTGAGGAGGGGGATAGGACAGGATTCCTACCATCAACCTAGAAGTGGGGGGATAGTGTAGTGTGGGATAATTTTGAGGTGGCAGATAATGCCAGGTGTGCTACTTGCCAGCACTGCCAAAAGAAGAACAGCTAGGGCAAGGATGAAAAACAATTCATCAGTATGGCAATGCTGCTGCATCTCAAGAGGAAGCACTCCCTTGCCCTTGATCCTCCTCATCCTGGCACTAGTGGGAACATGCCCAAAAAGAAATCCCCATATCACTCCAAAGCCCCTGTCCCCAAGAAACAGAGGCAGACCATCCTGGACCAGTGGGGAAAAGATGGAGACAAAGGGGGGTGCATTCTGAGGTGAGCAAGGTCACCCAGAGCATTGGGCAGATTATTGTTCTGGATGGCCAGCCCTTCTCCTTTGTTGTTCAGTGTCCAGGGTTCAAGTGGCTCATGGTGCTCATGGCATCATCCTACCAAGTGCCTACACACACCACCTTTAGCAGGACGGTGGTGCCCTCCCTGTATGAGGCATTCAGGGAGTACTTGAGGGAGGAGCTGTGGAAGGCAGGACCACAGGTAGCCTTGCACTTCACCTTAGACATCTTTAGCAGCCAGGGTGGAGTTCATGCCTAGCTCTCCCTCACAGGGCACTGGTGCAATCAGTCAAGGCATCCGTGGGCTCTCTTACAAGCGGAGGTGATGAATGAGTCCTACATGGCAAAAGAGATCATGGGGGCCATGAACCATATGGTGCAGGGGTGGCTCATTGGGCAAGGTGAGTAAACCCATCGACAATGGGGCTAACATGGTCAAGATGGTCTGTGATGCCAACTTTGTTGGCCTCAGCTGTGTGGCACACAAATTCCACCTCATAGTCGGGGGAAACTTGGAGGGGGACAGGGCTTCTGGTGATGGTGCCATCACTACCACTACCAGCCAGCTCATTTCAAGATGAAGGAAGGTGGCAGGCTACTTCCACCAGAGCATCAAGCGGGGCAAGATCCTGTGGGACAAACAGGCAGAGCTGAGCATCCCATAACACAAAATCATGCAGGATGTTGAGGCTTGGTAGAACTCCACATATCTGATGCTTGAAAGGCTGGTGGAGCAACAAAAGACCATCCATGAGATGGCCTTGCTCAGGGAGATTGGGATCAGTGGCCCCCTTAACAAAACAGGGTGGAATACCATCTCCCAGATCTTGGTGGGAAATCTGAGGTAAGGGCTGGGGCTATGGGGAAAAAGGAGGCCCCAGTTCCTGGGCATGATCTAAAACTGCACCCTGCCAGGGTAGGGAGGGCTGATGGGACTTCCAGTGGTGTGGAAGCCCTAGGAAATGTCAGGACTGTGAACCTCCTTGGTGACAGGCGGGTAGGGGGCACCTGATAAACTCTAGCCACTGCAAAGACACACACTCCTGGCTGGGGAAAGCCCAGACCTGTAAGATCTTTGAGAAGCCTGAGGCTTACTGGTTGCAGTGGAGTTGTTAGGGTGAGACGAGGCAGGCAGCTCAGATCTGACCTGAAGTACCCTTGACTGGTCTGTGCTGAGGCCAGGAAACAAAGTGGGGTCGAAGGGCCAGGGGCCTACCGTGAGGAATGCTCAGAGCAAGAGGCTCAGGATTATGACTGGCCTGAAAGTGGGGCCAGGGATTAAGGGGGAGCCAAAGGTCCCAGGGAGAAGACCACAGCTGGTGGGGGGGTAGGGGAGGAGGGGTGAAGGATGCAATCTGCAATGCACGGACTGCAGTGTAGGAGAGGTATGGAGTTGGAGAATGGATGTCACCCCTAGACATCAGGGGCCTAAATGGGCAGCCTCCCCCCTGAGTAACATCTGAATCAGTTTTCCATCAAGGCATGGCAGGAGAAAGAGGGGTCGGCAATTGGCCCAGAGGCAGGTGGGCAGGCCAAGATCTAATTTGCACCAGGAAGACCCCTTGTTACAGGCTACCATCCCTGCTGCATTCATCCCGCTCTGCCTTAACACCCACAAGGCAGACAAGGTTTTTTGGGTCAATTTGGTATCTTTTATTAGACCAACTGAATAGTTGGAGAAATATATTAGCAAGCTTTTTGAGTTTAAAAACCCTTTGTGAGGTTGAGGAAGCATCTGCATTTGTTGTATATGCTCTTCCTGGATGGAAGGAATAGTAAAGAAGCCAGAGGCTGGTATGCATGCAATAAAACCAGTCAGTGAAAATTGAGATTAAGGCATCAGGGGGTGAGAGACAGGCTGGGGCAGGAGGAATGTAGCAGGGTAAAGTGGAGAGGTACCTGGGGATTCAGATGTCAGACAGGTTATAGTGTGTCATAAATCCAATGTCTATATTGAGTCCATGAATTTTTGTATATAGGAGCTGATGAAGTGAATTTCCTCCTTGCTCCCACTAGCAGCAGAAGCCCTGGCTGGAATGATTTAGTTAGGGCTTTAAACAGGATATTAGACTAGATGGCCCCCTTCCAACCCTCATTTTCTATGATTCTGTTATGGAATATCCTTCCAAAAGCCACATAGGTTTCCCCCAAGGCCACATGGAAGAAAGAAAGGAAAGGCACTGCCTAATTTTATTTTTTACAAAGCAGGGCATGAATACCCATATGGACACCCGTATTTGGGAGATTGCTGGAAGGAAGGATTGTTCTGTTAATGCAAAAGCCTTTATCCAACATTTTCTATAGAATATAAATCTTCCCACTAGATTGCTAGCTAATCATAACATAAAATGTCCCTGTTTTCATAATATAAATTCAGACTAGCACAGTACTTTATCTCAGTTAATGCAGGTTAAGTATCACGGAGGAAAATTATTCATGAGATGCATTGAGGAACAGGTATAAGAGGGGATGTATCCTTTTGGGTGCCACCAGTAACAGAATGCCATTCATAAGAGATGGACACCTCACTCCTTTAGGCTGCTGAGAAAATACTACTGGCAAACTGGTATTACGGCATAAAAATTTAGACTGATCTTCAAGGTATCTCATGAAAGGATTTTCTTTTTTTCTTTTGTTTCTTCACTTTTGCTTTTCGTTTTTCCTAGATATAATCCATGGCAGAAACAGAATGGGGAAATCAAACAGTCATTTTCCTCCTCCTAGGATTTGGGAATGTCCCTGAGCTGCAGATTCTTCTCTTTCCCCTCTTCCTAACTACCTACATTGTGACTGTTTCTGGGAACATCCTTATAATTGTGCTGGTTGTGGGTGATCACCACCTTCATAACCCCATGTACTTCTTCCTGGGAAATTTGTCCTGCTTGGAGACCTGCTACACAACAAACATCCTGCCCAGAATGCTGGCCAGCTTCTTGACTGGGGACAGAACCATTTCTGTCAGAAGTTGTACCACACAATTTTATTTCTTTGGCTTTTTAGCAGCTACAGAATGCTGTCTTCTTGCAACCATGTCTTATGATCGGTATGTAGCGATATGCAAACCCCTTCATTATGCATCTCTTATGAACAACAGATTGTGCATTCAACTCATCACTGCTTCTTGGATGAATGGATTTTTGTGTATTTCCATAGTAATGTGCTTAATGTCACAAATGCAGTTCTGTGGGCCTAATGACATTGATCACTTCTTTTGTGACTTTACTCCACTGATCAGACTGTCCTGTAATGAAACCCACCTGGTAGAGATACTGGCTTTCTTATTTTCTTCCATATTAACACTTCCCTCTTTCCTGTTAATCCTGATATCTTATGTTTGTATCATTGGCACCATCCTAAGGATCCCTTCCACCATTGGGAGGCAGAAAGCCTTTTCCACCTGCTCCTCTCACCTCATTGTGGTGACCCTTTTCTATGGGACCTTGATTGCTGTGTATCTGTTACCTAAAACCACCAGGCTGAGGGCCCTCAACAAGGTGTTCTCCATCTTCTACACTGTCCTGACTCCCATGGTCAACCCCCTCATCTACAGCTTGAGTAACAAGGAAGTGCATGAAACTTTGAGAAAAGCTGCCAAGAAACTAAATGAGAGTTTCAGTACTTATTTTTTCCCCCACTGATCTGACCTAGGTGGAGGAAGATGGGATGTCTGGGACAATTTTAACTGTATCTGGTTACTTATCTCTAGAGGAGACAATGATAGTGAGTTGTTTACCTGCTCAGATTCATGGGCACAAGAGAGCTACCTGATCTTCTGAAATCCAGTGTGATTTTTGTCTCTGTTTGCAATATTTGTTTGGCAAATCAACCCCCCCCCCCCCACAATCATAATAAACATAAATACTTGGCAAACTTCCTCAACATACTCTATCCTTTTATTTGTTCTTGCATGTTACAGGGGTTTTTTTTCCATTTGCTTGTTTGCTGGGTTGTTACAAAATTTGGGTGATCTGGTTCTCTTCCCCATTTGTAACAGAAATCAATAATTCAGAGGGTGCATCTACATGTAGAATTCATGCGAAGCAATAGACTCTGATGCTTATCGTGCCAGAGTTCATTGCTCCTGGGTGCCATGTTACCATGTTACATGTCCTTCACATGATCACAGCACACTGAGCTGGGTCAGAACAGCACCAGCTGTTAGGGGCTCCAGGGGGATCAGACTAGTAGCCCGGGACTGCTCTGACCTGGCTCAATGTGTAGAAGGGCCAGTTGGGGCATGAGTGCTTTAGTGTGGGGCCAGTCAGCAGGCACCCCCTGCACTAAAGGACTCTCGTGCCCCAATCAGCCCATCATAATCTACACATACATTGCTGCTCAGTGATGAACTCCCTGTGATAGTACTTGTATTTACAAGTACTGACCTACAGTGGAGTTAATTAGTTTAAAGCTGAGCTAATTAGTTTACTGTGGTCTAATAGGGCTGCGTGTATAGACATTGAAACTTTATCACAGAGCTAATTAGTCAGCTCTGCAGTAAGCATTGTGTGTCCATGTGTCCAGTGAGCACTAATTTCTTAGTGAGCTCTTTATCGACCAAATGCACCACTAGCCCTTCTTGAATGTAGACTGACAGAAAATTGCTGCAAGCCCTTTCAAAGAAATGCCTTCCTTGATGCTTCCTAAGGTTCTGTGCAGCTGAAAATTATTTTGCAAAGCAGTTTTCTCTTGACCTCCTTCACCCCAAGTTTTCACAGTAAAATACTCCTCCAAGACTGAAAAAATAGGTTAGTTTGGACCTGAACTGACAAATAATTTGTTCTCCCTGAAACTCGTTTTTGGTAATTTGCTCTCCGTCTAGAAAATTTTGCCTTATTCTAGAATGCTTAGGACAGTATTTTCTTTTGTTGCCAGATTTGGACCACAGAATGATCTTCAGGATATGGACCAATTATTTTTGAGAGTGTGTGTAACATTTCCATAATATTTTAACTTAATTGTATCGGCACATATGTGGTATATAGTAGTCCTGTGCAAATACAGAACTATTCAATTCGGATTTGGATTCAGTCAATTTGGAGGCCAGTGATTCAATCTGGAGATTCAGCCAAATCGGCTTTGGAAGATTCAGCGCCAGTTCAGAGAGATTTGGAGATTCGGCTATAAAGTATAATGGGGAATCAATGAAATACCTATAACTTTGTCATTTTTTGGCTGATTCAGATGCAATCTTCAAGGATGATAGCCCCTTCCGAGGTCATTAAGCCAAGTTTCAAGAAGATAGGTTCAGGGGTTTCTGGGAAACTGCACTTCAAGCTGTCAACAAGTAAAACTCATGACATGGATGACACTGTGTGTGTGTGTGTGTGTGTGTGTGTGTGTGTGCGCGCGCGCATGTGTGCACGTGTGTGTGTGTGTTAAGGCACAGGGGGGTGAAAACTGCAGAAATGGTGGCCCCAGCTGAGGCCACAAAGCCTGCCAGTTTTCAAGGAGATTGATGCAGCAGGGTTCTGGGACCCTGCACTTCAGGCTGCTGAAAGGCAAAACTCGTAACATGGGTGCCTGTGTGACTGTGTCTGTTAGTGTTGGGCAGTCACCGGAAATGGACTTGTGCCTTTACATCCGGCTGACATTCACTGGCCCTCCCAGGGGTTCTTGCAACCTTTGGTCAGTCTAGGTGGGGCGGAGGTGTTGACTACCCCGCCTCCACCATGACTGACCATCGGTTCCCGCTCTGGTTCCTGAGGCCACAAACAGAGGAACAGACTAAATGATTAGTCTGAAAAGATTCCTTTCTCTCCTTTTTTTTTTTTTTTTTTTAATGGTTAAGACATCTATTGGATTTAATTTTCAGAGGATGGGGTCCCGGTTGTCCTTTGGATTTATTCAAGGCCTCTCCTGGCATCGGCTTCCCCACACTTCCCCGTGGACTGGGGAGATCCCTTTCCCCTCCAGGCTGATTCTGGCCACACCAGGCTTAATTGGCAGTGTGTAGCCATTTAACAAGCCAAAATACATCAACAACAAAAAAACAGTGGGATGTCGGAGGACGTTACCTTCCCTGCCCTCTTTCCTTAGCCAGCCTTGGCTTACTTCTCCCTTGGGTCCTGAGCTGCGGCACTCTTGGAGAAGCAGGGTTTCATTCCCTTCTTTTTAAGAGAATCTCTCCTTCTCCATCTCTTTTCTCTTCTTGCCGCAGCCATGCCTGTCTCAATTGGCGACCTGTGGCGATTAATCAGCGCTCCCAAACAAGTGAAAAAAAACGGGCCAACGGCTCAGGAGCATCTGCCTTCTTTGTCTCTCCTACTGTTTTCTCTCTCTCTTACTTTCTTCTTCTTCTTCTTTTCCCCTTCTTCTTCACTCTTTTAGCAAGGGTTCCTCAACACCTTCAGAGTCTGATCGGGAACTTACCCTGCTCCTGAGATGTTGGCATAGTGTCAAGCACTCCCAGCCTCCATCCTCGCTGTCCTCGACCATCCTTGTCTCTTCTTTGCCCCTGGCTCTGCCCCTGGCCCTTGGATATTGCCCTGGCTGTGGATTTGCACCAGTCCACCTCACCTGCCAAGGTGATAACACTGGGCTGGGGCAAACCGGGAGCTCCTGCCGCAGCGTGGAGGTCTGTGTTCCTGGCTAGGGGAGCTTCCCAGGTGAGTATCCTTCAGTTCCTCAAAATTAGTACACAGCGGGGTGAAAATCTCAGGCTTGCTAGGGCCTGATGTAGCCACGAAGCCCGCCAGCATTCAAGGAGATAGGTACAGGGGGTTCTGGGTTCCTGCACTTCAGACTTCTGACAGGCAAAACTCATGACATGGGTGGATGCCACTGTGTGTGTGTTAAGGTGCCCTCTCACTGGTGCTGGGGCCTCTACACAACACAGTAATGTGCCACAATGAGGCCTCCTCCTCCACTACAGCCTCATCCAGGTTCACCACTTTAAATGGCAACAGGTAAGACAACCTAGTATCTTTTAGTATACCAACTGTATAGTTAGCAACATATATCTTAGCAAGCTTTTGGGTTGAAAACCCCTTTGTCAGGCTGAGGAAGCACCTGTCTTTGGTCTGTGTGTCTTCTGGTCCTGGCTGGAAGAAATAGTAAGGAAGCCAGAGGCTGGCCTGTCATGCAATGCAGGCAAGAAAGCCAGTCAGTGAAAATGGAAATGGAGGTGTCAGGGGGTGAGGGACAGGCTGGGGTGGGGGGGAGGAGGACGTAGTAGAGCAGGTAAACGTACAGAGGTACCTGGGTAGTGAGATGTTCCACAGGATGCAGTGTGTCAGAATTTCACTGTCTATACTGAGTACATGAGTTTCTGTACCTAGGAGGTTGATGAAGTGAAGTTCATAGGCCTGGCTCTGAAAAGTTGACCATACTGGACCTCAAGGGATCCAGCTGTCTCCTGATGCCCTCCTTCAGCCACCTCACCAGTGCCTGCATGTCTGGTGACAGTAGCTTGCCCCATCCAGGAACAACTGATCCCCTGAAACTTGTCCATTTGGTTCTCCAGTTCCCTCACTGTGGGGCTAAGGAGGGTATCAGCAGCACTGAGGGTCTTGGTGGTCTTGAGGAAGGGCTTGAGGACCACCAAGATCTGTGAGTTGTTACTGCACTCAGTTGTGTTCAGGGGGCCGCTGATCATGATCTCCCCAACCAAGGCCATCTCATGGATGGTATTCTGTTGCTCCATCAGTCTTTCCAGTCTATCTGGATTTCCACCAGGTCTTCACATCCTGAATGATTTTGTGTTATGGGTTGCTCTGCCTGTTTCTTCCACAGCATCTTGCCTCGCTTGATGCTTCAGTGGAAGTAGCCCGCCACCTTCCTGCATTTTTGAATCAGTTGGCTAGTGGTGGTAGTGGCGGCACCATCATTGGCAGCCCTGTCCCCCTCCAAGGCATCTTTGACTATGGGGTGCAGCCTGCGTGCCATACAGCAGATGCCAACAAAGTTCGCTTCATGGATGGCCATGATCATATTGTCTCCATTGTCGGTGACCATGAACCCACGGTTGAGCTCACCCTGCCCAACAAGCCACCCCTGTACCATGAGGTTTGTGCCCACCATGATCTCCCTTGCCATGTGGGACTCATCCAAGCACCTCGGATTGGAAGAGAGCCCACCAATGGCCTGACTGATCGCACCAGTGCCCTGTGTGGGAGAGGTAGGCATGATTGCCACCCCAGCTACTCCAGATGTTGGGGATGAAGTGCAAGGCTACCTGCAGCCCTGTCTTGCACAGCTCCTCCCTCGAGTTCTCCCTGCATGCCTCATACAGGGAGGGTACCACTGTCCTGCTAAAGGTTGTGCATGTGGGAACTTGGTAAGATGCAGCCATAAGCTCCATGAGCCACCTGAACGCTGGCTGCTCAACTAAGGAGAAGGGCTGGCTATCCAGAGCAAGCATCACCCCAATGCTCTGGGTGATCTTGCTTGCCTTGAGAGTTCACCCTCCTTTGGCTGCAGCTTTCCCCCAATGCTGCAGGGTGGCCTGCCTCTGCTTTGGGGGGGCAGAGGCTTTGGAGCAAGTTGGAGACTTCCTTTTGGGTTTGCTCAAACTGGTGCCAAGCTGAGCAGGAAGAAGGGCAAGGAGGTGCTGCCTCCTGAGATGCAGCAGCATCGCTGTGGTGGTGAAGTGTTTCACTTCCTTGCCCTGGCTAATCTGCCTTCAGCAATGCTGGCAGATAGCAAACCTGGGATCATTTGCCACCTCAAAATGATCCCACACTGCACTACTCCCTGCTTCTGGGTTAAGGGTGGGGATCCTGTCTTATCCCCCTCCTCAGCAGGCTGAGGCACAACAGCAGGAGGATCTGACTCACCTGAGCCACTTGCCTGAGCCTTCACAACCTCCTCCTAGGTGCTGATTTCCTTAGAAGGAGACGCTGCTTCTGTACAAGTCTCTCATTGGGAAGGGGTGTTTTCTGGGATGTCATGTTCAGTCTCTCTGAGCCTGGAAATGTTCTTTATCTCCACAATGTATGGCAAAGGGAGGAGCAGCTCCTGGTGAGTTTGCATGTGGCAGAGGCTGGCAGGACCATAGGGCAGGGGAGGGAACAGGCTGAATCCAAGCTTAGCCAAGTAGGGTGAAATCCCAGATGATGTGGAAGCCAGGAACAGACTCCTGACATACTGAATTTGGGGAAGTAGGCCTTGATGTGTGCCCATGGAGGTAAAGCTGTTGGGTGCAGAGGCCCAATACACTTGGTTCAGGCATGGGCAGGCTCTGACATGCTGGGGTGATTCCCATGCAGGCCCAAGTGAAGGCGCTCAAAACCCATTTATTTCCTGCTGCTGGCCCTCAAGGCCAAGAGGAAGCAGGGACAGGCTCTGGATGACTGCCCCACAGAGGTGAGCCATACTGCATGTCCCTGCCCCAGGGGGGCAGGTAAGTATGTGTGTGCCTGTATCTGTACAGGGAAAGACTATACCCCTGCATTTGCAACAGCCTCCCATGAATCTGCAGGGGAGGGTTCAGGAGTGCTGGCCAGCCCTTGAGAGGTAAGTGGACGACAGGGAGGGTGAGGGTCTCCTGGGTAGCTTTCAGGCTCTGGGGCAGGCTACAGGGTATTGTGAGTGGTGCTGTTTGCAGGTTCTTTATTTCCTGATGATGGTGGGGATGAATGCAGTCCAGGATCCATTTCTGACCACTTCCTTTTTGTGCATTCAGGAGCAGTAGCTCCCTCCAGGGGAAAGAGGCAGGGTCCCACCACCACACTGGGACCCAGGTCAGTATGCTGCTTACTGTAGAGGCTAGCACACAAACAGAGGGCCTCTAGCATGACAGCACCAACACCCAGATTGCCCCTCTGTCTGGCTGAGGTGGGAAACTGGGATGAAGCCCTGCTAAAAAAGGAGGCCAGCACACAGACCAGAACTTGCCAAGGTCTAAAAAGAGCAGGACTAGGGTAAAGTTATGGTACTTTCCGTAATGTTAGTTTGTGAGCACCTGGATCAGTGCTGGAGGTGAACTGGGTTATGATCAGGGGACCCTTCTGCCTTCTGGTCAGGATGACCCACAAAGGTATCTATCTGTGCCAAGCATTTGTGTCCTGGGCAGACCCTCCATTGTCTCTGAGCCCCAGCACCCTGTGCACAGGCATTGGGGTGGACACATGTGGGAGGGCCTTGCCCACAGTCTATGTTGAGCACTAGGAGGCTGGTGGGATCCTGATTACAGCAGGGGATAGTGTTCTGGGGCCTTCTACCTCCCTATGTCTGGGGCTGAGTAGGGAGCAGGCCGTTCACATCTCATAGGGAAGGGGTGGATTTCTGAGACAGCTCCATGAACTGCTTTTGTCTCTGCAGTGCCCAGCAGAGGCAGGAGAAGTTGTTGGTGAGTGTGTGTGGGGCAGGGGCAGCAGAGCTCTGGGGCTCATGGGGAGGAGGCTGGGGACAGGACAGGGAAGTCAGCCAGAGAGGGAGCAATGCCAGAGGGTAACTCAGCATGGTCCTGACACACTCATGCAGGTTTGGGCATGTAGGGACAGACTTTGTGCGGATGTGGCCATTTGCCAGCAGCAGCCCAGCTTGCCAGCTCAGAAAGGCTCCGAGAGATTGGTGGGGTGTTCTCACCAATCAGGCGATGGCAGGGGAGAGGTTTGCCTCACCCCTACCCAGGGGCAAGGCAAAGAGTTGGACCTGAGAGGGGATTAACCCCCCTTCTCTTTTGATTGGTCCATTTTCAATCTGGGGCGGAGCTCCAGAAGAGAAAGAAAGGGCAGCATGTCCAGCACATGGGTGTCTGTGTCAAGGGACAGAGAAGAGAGCTGAGAAGAGCTGGCAGAGCTGGCCAGTGGGGTGGAACTGTTGCTCCAGAAGGGCCTGAAGCCTCCTTATCAGGTAGGGAGTGGCAAAGTGGCAGGGGCCGCCAGACCACGAGGGAGCATGGCGAGCAGTGCACGGCCAGTACACAGAGTGTCTGACAAGAACCAAGACTTTGGAAGCTGCACAAGGCGGCTTGGGTCTCCAACCCCTAACACAAGGTCAGGCAGTTGGTGCACAGCCAACTGAGGGCCTGGGGGTGGCCACAGAGGGCCTGGGAGTGGACTGAGATCCAGGAGCTGCTCAAGGCAGCTTGGGTCTCTAATCCCTAGCACAAGGCCAGAAACACAGTGCACAGGCAGTGCACAGAGAGTCCAGGAGCAGACTGAGACCCTGGCACTGCACAAGGCAGCTTGGGTCTCCAACCCCTGGCACAAGGCCGGACATGCAGCATAGAAGGGCCATCGGTGCACAAGGTCTATAGAGGACCCAGTCTGGAGAGAGCTATGAGCAGCTGGGGACTTCCCTGCTGAGGGAGGAAATGTCTCATCTGAGGAAACCAGTGCAACATCATTGTTCCCAGAGAGTTGTTAGTTGCCCTGGGGAGGGGGATTTACATGGGAGGAGGGATTCTCCCTGTCAGGTGGGGCTAGCAGCTGGAGGGAAAACCCCAAAGGGAAAGGACTTCCAGGGGTTTGAGCGTTCCTCTGTGTGGGCTATTCAAGCTCGGTAGCGGGGAGCTTGGAGGGCCCTGGGGATCTTCTCCTGCTCCTTACCTTTGGGGCATTGCCACTATCCCAGGACAACAAGGGCTGTTCTTTTTTTCCTTTAGAGATCTAGCTTTTTCATCTGACATTTCTGTGGCTCATATTTTGTGAACCTTGCACCTCATGCTCTGTAGATTAGTATTTCACTAGAGTCTAAGATTGCATGATGTTTACGGAGACACTTCATTTCCCAGATCCTTTACCTGCACCCAGAGTATTAGCATAGAGGGGTGTGTGTGTGTGTGTGTGTTGCACATACTTCCCAGGTCCTTTGTATATTTGTTCTATTTTAACCCTTTTTATATGTATAATAATAAATTTGTACATAATTAAGTTACTAAGTGTCTCGATCTGGCTCTATAGGGAAGGAGGGAAACTACGTGCAGCCAGGAGTTTCACCCCACAGTGCACCTGCTTTGCTAACATTCCCTTCAATTGGAGAGGGGAGTACATAATTGGGTACTACCCAGGCTACACATATCTCATGAAGATCATCCTGGGAGACCTGTTTGGGCAGGGGGAAGAGGAGCTATTGCTTCTCAGGACCCTAGCCAGGGAGAAGTACAATGCAGAGAAGAGCTCCTCTATGTTTCTTTGCCCTAGGACAAGGGTTTCTGGGGCGGGGGGTGGGGAGGAAATGGCAAGGCTGTGCCCCAACCCTGGAAGGCCCTTGAATGGGGTTGGGGAAGCTAATGCCTTCCTGAGGCTTTGTAGGAGGGTGTGTTTGCTTAGTGCTGTTCAGTGTGATGTGCAGTGTGTTGTGTGGTGTTGGGGTGGAGGGTCTGAGCTGCACTGACTTTGCCTGCTCCCTGGGTTGGTGTCTCCCTCCCTCTCCCCAGGGTCCAGCTCTGGGACAGAGGGGCAGGAGGGTGGATTTCATGGTCAAAGACATTTCACTCTCTTATTTGCCATAGCACCCCATGGACTGGGATGGAGAGGCTGGGGAGTGCTGGCTAGATCTGCAGGGGTACATGGGACACAGAGGGAGAAGGAGGAGGTGGTCCTGCAAGGGTTTGTGGGGTGCCTGACAGGTGCTGAGTGTATCAGGGGTGGGGGGTGGGGATCTCCTGCTTAGCCTGCTGGCTCTGGGGACTGTAGGGGTGTAAGGATTGATGCTTTTTCAAGGTAAGGGAATTCTTCCTTCCTTGGGGACAGTTCAGTTGAATTCAGTCCAGGACCCATCTCTGATCAGTTTGTTCTTGTTAAATCAGGAGCAGTAGCTGCCCCCCAGGGGAAGAAGGCAGGGTACCACCATGACACAGGGACTGAAACCAATGTGCCCCTTAAAAGAGAAGCTAGGACCCAGGCAGAGGGCCCCTGACATGAACACACCAACACCCAGACCAAGGTACTTTGCCTGGCTAAGTTAGGGTGCCAGGGTGAATCCCCGGCAAAGACAGAGGCAAACATCCAGACAAAGGCTTGCTGTCATCAAAAAGGAGCAGGACAGGGGGAGAGGTATGGTGCTTTTTGTACTGTTAGGCTGTGAGCCCTGGGATCTGTGGTGGATGGGAACTGGGTGATGATCAGGGCCCCTTCTGCCTCCACGCAGGTCAGGATGGCACATGATGCTCATCCCACAGGGTGCTAGTGCCCTGTAGCAAGCCGTTGTCTCCTCTGTCAGTCCCTCATCAACTCTGGGCCTCCAGATCCTGTGCTCAAGCAGCATGAGGGGCAGGGATTGCTCCAAGACTGTATGAAGCCCCAAGAGGCTGGTGGGAGGGGTCACTGGGGGTCCTGTGCACACCAGGACATAGTGTCCTGGTCTCTTCTTTCTCCGTCCATCTGGGGCTGAGTGAGGAGCTGGCCATTCAGGTCTACTCAGGGAGATGGCGGATTTCTGAGACATCTCCATCTGTTTCTGAGCTGTGAAATGCTTTTTGTCTCCGCAGTGGCTGGCAGAGGCAGGGGAAACTGTTGGAGAGTGTGTGGGGCAGAGACAGCAGAGCTATGAGCCCTTGGGGAGGAGGCCAGGGATGGGGAAGGGAGCCAGGAAGGGAGTAATTCCAAAGGGTAACCCAGCCGGGTCCTGACACATACTGTGCAGGCCTGAGCAGGCACTGACAGGCTGTATGCAATTGCATGTGGACCATCTGGGAGGGCAGTTTGGGGGGAAGTTGAGGATGAGCAGGACAATGAGGAGGAGCCATTGCTCCTAAGAACCCCTGCTAAGGAGAATGGCAGTACAGAGATGATTTCCACTATGTTCCTGTACCCCGGTGGTGGGAGGGAGGTCATGAGGGTATGTGTGTGCATGTGTGTGGAAAGGGTAAGTCTGTGCCCCCACTCTGGAAAGCCCCTGAAGAGGAATTTGGGAGTGTGTTGCTTTCCCGATGCTTGTGGGAGGGTGTGCTCACACTGCTGTGTGTTTTGATGCTGGGGTGTCCCTTTATGTTACCCGTGGGGTATGTTGTTTGGTGTTTGAGTTGGGGGTCAGTGCTGCACTGACCTAACTACATTCCTTTGTTGGTGTCCCTCTCAGCCTACCACCGGGGGCCAGCTCTGGTACAGTGGAGCAGGAGGGTGGATTTCATCCTCAATGGCATTCATTTTTTTTTATTTGTAAGCACAGCCCATGGATCAGGTTGGGATGGCCCGAGACGTCTGGCCAGCCCTGTGGGGGTCAGTGGGGAACAGGGAGAGGAGGAGGAGGAGGTCCCACAGGGTAGTGGGGGACCAGACTGGTGCTGGGGACACTGGGGTGTCACATGTGCAGTGTGCCATGTTCAGGGCAGGCTGGAGATGTTGGGGGCAGTGGTGTTTGGAGGCAGGGGAGTTCTTCCTTCCAAGGGGCTGTTTGGGTTGAATTCAGTCCACGGTCTGTCTGTCACCAGTTGCTTCTTGTGAAATCAGGAGCAGATGCCGACCCCAGGGGAAGGAAGCATGGCTCCATCACCACACAGAGATCCAGACCAACATGCCTCTCACTAGCAAGGCCAGGACACAGGCAGAGGACCCCTGGTATGAAGACACCAGCACCTAGACCTGAGCTCTCTGCCTAGCTGAGGTGGGGTGCCAGGGTGAACCCCTGCCATGGATGGAGGTAAGCTCACAGACCAAGGCTCATCATGGTTGAAATTGGACAGGACAGGGGGAAAGGTATGATGCTTTCTCTAGTGTTAGCTTGTGAGCCCTGGGATCTGTGTGAGGGAAGCTGAGGGAGGACTGGAGCCAGTACTCCATGCCTGGTCCTGAGAAGCGTCTAGCAGGTTAGAAGGAAAGGTTGAGGGCCAGGACCATTGGGTTTCTTTTCAGCTCTGGAGGCTTTGGAAAGGAATAGGTGAGCAAAGGGGAAATGACTAGGGTGTCTTCAGTAGGTCCCTTGCCTTCAACAACTCCCTCAAGTGCCCTCAGTTTCTATGTTTGAGCAGAGGCTCCACAAGCCTGGGCTCTCTGTGCTGGAAGCCCCCCTCCTGTGTATATCTAGACTACTCCCAGGAACCAGCCCTAAGCCCAGGAACATTGAGGGAGGCAGGGATGGGGTATGGCATGGTCCCCGAGGCCAGTTCCTAGCAGGGAGGAAGTGGTGGAGAGAGTGGAGACCAGGGCATGGGGTGGTGGGAGTGGCAGGTGCCAAGGGATTTGAGGTGTCCACGAGGTGAACCCACTGACCAAGGTCTCTGCCTCTTATCCTCATTGCTGACACTGCAGCAGAGGGGAGGAGAAGGTAGGAAGCAGCAAGAAGGTGAGTATCCCCCCAGCACCCCAGCAGACCACAGTCCAGATGATGATTGGGGTGCCTCCTTCATCTAGGCCAATCTGGATGACCCATCCTGTCTCTCTACCTGGGCCCTAGTGCCCTGTGTGGACTGGCTATCTCCAGAGTGTGTCACGTCTTCTTTTGGTACAGCTGAAAAAACACCAGAAGACGGTTCTGTAAATACTGTTTCAGGCATCATTTGTGCCATGCAGTAACCAGCTCATGCAGGAGGGCATTAATGCACTGCCCCAAGTCCTAAATCTCCTACATACAGATGCAGGGGCCCTGGGTTTGGACGTGAGCACACACATCAGACCCTTCTTCAACCATGTGAGAGAGCAGCACTCCCCGCCCCCATTCCAGTGCTCTTGTTTCAGGGCCATTTCAGAGGTGGGAGACACACTTGCTGCCCCTTGTTCCAGTCCAACCTGGAAGATTTTAAGTTCTGTGGAGGAGGTGAGTTTTCAGGAGGGAAATCAAGTGACAAAAACGGGATGACAGATGGGTCCTTGGAGACAAGGAGGGACTCTCAGGAGACTGGGTGAAGCTGCAGCTAGGGTCATGGGTCTCTGTAGGGCTCTGGGGCTGTTCTCTGCTGTGTTGATTCTCCTGAGTCAGAAGCAGAGCTGGGCAGACATAAGCGACCACAGGGGCTGTGGGATTTGGTTTTGTTGGGATTCAGAATCAGAGCCCCCAGTGACAGCACACTCAGGGAATGGGGCATGCTGCTGCTCCCCAAACTCTACTGAGTGCCCTGGCTCTGAGGCAGCCCACTTGGAGCAGGATCTGTCAGAGCCCACCTTCCTGGCAGGTCACCTGGCAGGCTGGAAAAAAAATGGCTGCTGCCAGAAGCTGTGCCAGGCCCATGACAGAAAGGTTGGGTTGTGACCACACTGGGGTTTCTCGGCCACAAGACGATGACAATCTTCGGTCAATAGCTCTTGCCCTCTTTGGCACCCTGGTGGGCTGTATAAAGAGTATTTGGAGAGGCTATCACAGGAGCCAGGTGAGGCAGAGCTAGGCAAGGCTGCTGCTTCACTTGCAGGACCTCAAATACTCATGTTGCCAAGGTAAGAACAGGTGACACTGAATTCCTTAGCTCCACCACGTCCCCTCAGTCCAGAGTCAGTCCCTGGCATGGAGGCAACACTGGGGAGAGGGGAGTCCAGCACATGGGGTAGTGGGAAGGGCAGGATCCCAGGGGTTTGGGGTGTCCGTGGTGTGAGCCCACTGACCAGTGTCTCTGCATCCCACCCCCAGTGCTGACACCACAGCAGAGAGGAGAAGGAGAGGATGGGGAGCAGTGAAAAGATGAGTGTTCCCCTCCACACCCCAGCAGACCACAGCTCTGGGGGGCTGCCCCTCCTCCAGCCTGGACAAGGATTGGGATTCCTCCTGCCTCCAGGCCAGTCAGGATGACCCACCCTGCCTCTCTGACAGGGTCCTTGTGTTGTGGATGGACTGCCTGTCTCCTAGGTTGGTGCCTCATCACCTGCATCTGGGCCTGAAACCCTATTGCCAGGGAGTCGCTCTGGGGTTTGGGGATCCAAGCTTCTAGCCCAGGTCAGGCCTGCTGGGGACAGAAAGGTCCCACTGAGCCAAATGTGAGAGCCACATACTTCTCTCTGCTGGGGAGACTCTCCTTTACCCCGTGGTTGGTCCATGGGTGTGAGCAGAGGGGCAAAGACCCACCTCCTTCCCACCCACATCGGTTTCTTCTGCCCTGGCCTGTGCCCTACCCTGAGCAAGCCTTGACTCTGCCTCTTCTCCCACAGGTTCCAGCTGGCCTGGATCCTCCCATGCTGTTTTCCCCCAAAAGTTTACGCAGCTCAACCCCCACTGCAGCCCTCACCTTCCCCTGCTGACCCACTGCTACATTGCTCCAGCTTTCACCTGCTCAGCTTTCTGGCTTTTAATGGAGTGCCCTTGACCTAGATCTGGACAATCAGATCTGGAGTGGACGGTCCAGCCCACTGCCTTCCTACTGATGGCAGTATTTTCAAAAGGGCTTGAGCGATTATGAACTAAACATCTCCTGCTTTGATTTTGAGCAGTGAAGCATTTCATTGCTCAGTTTGCAATAATTCTTTGTTCAGAATTTGGAGTTTTCAGTTTATTTTCATTTGAACTTTGCACTTTATTTTCTCCCAATTCCTACTGAGGCTGTTTATAGCAACTTGGAATGGTCAGGAGTGTCATTTGGAAAAGCAGGCATTCACTCTTGAAGTGGTTCACAGCACACCAGTGTTACCTGTGGCCTTGCCGTATGATGGGCTTCTTCCAGAGTGTCCATTTGGAAACTGCAGGTTCCCCCAAAATACTATCTTTCTGTCTTTTCCTCAGAGCTCAGATGTCAATTGAGGAAATTTTTCTGTATGGTTCCAGCTTTTGTGAGCAAGGAAGAAGGTACAACAGATTTGGCAGTTTTGTGGGGGCATCTCTGTGGGTTGAACAAGCTGTTGAAGTTTTCCAGTCCTGTCTTCCACATTCAGTTCAGCATGCTGAATTGGCAGCAGTTGCCTGTGCTCTGGAATACTGTGTTTCAACTGGTCAGAATTAGGATCCAGATGCCCAACTTGTGATCTTTTCAGATTCTGATTGGATTGGTCCTTCCTTACCCAGTTCTTGCCTTTTGGGCAAAACAACGGCTTTACTTCCACAGACAGTACATCTAAGAAATATGCTGATTGGAGGAACTACATTGAAATTGTCAAAGCCTCCTTTGGTCAAAAAGGTAAAAGCTCACAACAAATTGTAATGATTTTGGATTGAAAATGAGACGGCTGATAAAATGACCAAAGTTGGGTCAAAGTATGGAGCTTAGCGGCCAGCTGGATCCCCACCAAATTGGACACAGCCACAGGAGCTGCTGTGACCCAGACCAAAGCTCAAGAAATTCTATTGTCCCTGATTCAAATCCAACCCCATGATCCAGACCTGGCTCATTATTCATTGTTACCAATAGTATAGTGTTTATAGTAGGCCTTACAGACTGGTAGTTAGCATTGGTTATATTACCTATATTTGTGTGAAAAAGTACAACTAAGTTTACCAATGTCAAATACTGGACAAAATTTATCCAGTCTCAGAATATTTAATCCTGATAAAGGGATTAGGTCCATGAGTGCCATCTTGGCTAATGGAGTGTTTTCATGACCATATTTGGTTCAGGTTTTGAATCAGGTAATTTTGTAAGATGCTAGTCTGAAGGGGAAGAAAAAGGGGGCCAGAGGTCAAGGGTGGTTTCCTCTGGCATCCTGTGCTGAGGTTCCCATTTGCACATCTTTTATGAATCCTTCCCCTCTTAGATCTCAGTCTCTACTTGTGGTAAGATCCTCTTGGCAGGTCAGCCTCCTTTCAGGACTTTTAGGATTTGGGGGATTTAAAGGACACTAAGCTATAAGACTGTACAGCTTTGTTAAGTACAAATAGGATCAGAGTCTATCTCAATATATATTTCATGTAATGCAGTATCTGTATTTTGTTGTCATTTATCTTTTTATCATATTTGGTTCTGTGCAAGTTTAAGGAAGTAGGTTGTGTGATTAATTTATAGAATTTTGTTTTAACTGGGTACAGAGGGACTGGCAATAGCAATATCAATTGATGGCAGTTGGGTTTGAGAAGGGAGTAAAATTAGCTTGAGGGAGCTCTTCACCATGGGGCTGTCTGGGATCCCTATTACTGGTAGACAGTAAAGGAGAACTTCACTGTGCCCCAGGAGGGAAATGCCCTGTGCTCAAAACAGAATTTTCTCTTACTTTTAAAACACCTGATAGAGGAAGAAATGTGCAATAGCAGATTGAAGGAGAGGAGGTTTATGCTAACTTGGCCTAACTTAAATTAATGCAGGCAAAAATGACTAAAGCTACTATAATGCAAGCTAAAAAGATTCAAATTTAACGCACAGATTTATACAGGCAAATTTGGGGATTTTCACTGTGGTGTGCTGATGCTCCTGTTAGAATTTAGAAAACTCAGCAGTTCCTGCCTCAAGGTCTTGCTCCTCTGCCATATAAAAGATAAGGAGGTAATTTTATCCCATGGTCTAATTCAGATGGTCTATCGGGGGTTTTGCCTTCCTCTGTTGTGGGGTAAGGGATCCACTACCATGGATAGTTTGAGTGCATTTTAACAAATTATTTCTTGTCTTTGCAGGGGCAGGACATTGACTGGTCAAATCACCCTTCGGTCTTCTCTTCTGCAGACTAAATCATTTGAGCTCTTTTAGCCTTTATTCATAAGCCTTTATTCCTATGGTCTGCTACGATACCCAGCTCCCTTTCTGTAATGCATCAAATACAACCTGGCAAATTATTGTATTTGTGCATGCAAGTTTTCCAGGACTTTGCACTTGAACCTAATGAATTTCATTTGATTCATTTCAGACGACTTATCCTGTTTATCAAAGTCATTCTATATAATAATCCTACTCTCCTGATTATCGTGTACAAATTATTTTTTTCTTAATTCTCTAACCTCCATTTGTCATAGTCCCTGTACTGTTTTAGGAACTGGGGGAGATCACCTTGCTTCTTACATTAGGTACTTGTACTATGGCAGGTTATTCTGTGACTCAGTAATACAGGGTGCATCTACACATGCTCCTGACTGCAGTACTGTAAATCATGGCACAGTACCCACCGCTACTATGCAGTCCCAGTGGCACACTGGTAGTTTTAGACACTATGTTGCCATAGCAATGAGCTACAGCGATGTAGTATTGGCATCAGGGTTTATGCCCGGCAACACTAAATTACTGTAGTGACAAGCTATGTTGCTGTAGCTTGTTCCTATGGTGACATAGCACCTCCTGTAGATGCACCCACAGTGTACAATGGAAACAATGGCATGGACTTAATGGATTAAATGTGCAAAAATATTTGCAGTATGTTGTCAGAGACAGTCAAAGAACACTGAGGTACGAACGAACAAGAAAATTCATAAAAACAAAGGTTGTTATGAACAGCAGTCTAGAACATGGTCTCAGATACTTTTAGAAAAGAAAGGCATTACTTTTGAAGGAGTAATCTCAGGTTTATCACTAGCATAGTTAATATTTCGCTAAATTTTCAAGAGTATCTATAGTGCTAATGAGCAGAACCTCTTTGAATATCTACGTTCAACCACATCTTCTAGGTTACTGATTGTGAATGCTTGCTTGTAAGTGAGATAAATGACTGTGCACACATACATCTTCTTTCTACGTATTTTCCTGATGACATATTTGGCTGCAGTATAATCTCCTTTAATATTTTGTAGTCCAGTGGAACCACATAACCTAGTATTTAAATCCAGATGTCACATATAATATCTAGTAGCACAAGTGAAATTTGCAGCTGTACAAAGATTTCCTGTAGAGAATTACAGAGAATATAAATTACTCCTGTTAGAGGAAGCCATGACATGTCTTATCTCCTGTAAGATCTTGTCTTTATTGTTTGACACATTTAATTTGGCAGCCTGGAGCAATTTACTGAAGTCTTCCTTATTGTACACAAAACGAACAGGACTGAATTTAAATCTTGAGTCTGTGACATGGCCTATAACCAAAGGAAAATAAAAACATTTAAGTTATTAAAAAGAGGTTTTTACTATTGTTATGACTAATGTCAGTGAGAGCTGTTATGATTACAATTTATTATTATAACCTTGTCAGACTTCCAGTCTGTTATAGCTTAACATCCATAACTGTCAGCTCTGTGATTGCTTCTAATTTTTTTCCTTAAGTTTCTTGCATCATATCTTCCACACACACTGCAGTGCTCCAAGGCCATGTACAGACATTCCACTTTTATCTTTTTATATTTATCCCACTTTTACAAGTGATTGGAAACCAGTCTATACCCATAACAGAAGTTCAACACACTTGGGCTAGGGACAGATGTTACAAACAAACCAGTTTAAGTGATCAGAAACTGGTTTAAACCTGTAACAGAACAGAAGTTCAGTGCACATAAGTTTCAAAATGGCTTCAAGTGGTTTAAGATGAACCTGGTTGACTGTAGTATCAGACTTAACTGATTTGGGTTAAACCAGTTTATGAAGCTTCTGTCCCAGACCCTTTCCTGGTTCAAGTTAAATCACAGTCCCCCAGCATCCCAGCATGTTTTCAAGCCCTAGGCTGGGCTGTGGTGTCTGCTCTAGCAGAAAAGGGTTGGGGGAAGGGGGGAAGAGAGGCAGGGACTTCTTCCCCCAGGCAAACCCTGGCTGGGGTCTGGGGCCAGGGAGGGGTGGCTAAACCCCTTTTCCCCAAAGTACAGAGTTGCCCTGCCCTGTTAAACTTGCTGAAAGTTACTGTGGGCTGCTCCTGTGGACTACAAGTCCCAGAGGCATCTGGAAGCAGGAAGAGGAAGTGATGAGAAACCCTGCATAGTTCTGATTCTGTGATTCTAGACTGCAAATCCCAGAGACCTCAGGGGCAGCAGGAAGAACTGCCAGAGAACCATGTTCTAGCACCCCCTGGCGGCTGGCTTGAGCCACTGCAGGCACGTGACTTCATATCGTGAATCAAAGGTAAATGCATATCCATTTTTTCTCAGTTAAATCTTTGCAGTTTACACTAATCTGCAAAGACTGAATCAATTTAGCCATGGGCTTTTTGACTATCTGTACTTAGCCATAGACTGGTTTTAAAATGGCAGAACACGGTCTAAGATGTGTCACCCACCGCCCATCAAAGGGTGTGTATGTTTTGTTTGTTACCAATGTAAACTATGCTGTTTACAGAAAACCACATAGGTTTGATTCAGCCTGGGGCCTTTTGAATGTCAGTAGCTAGCCCAAGTGCATCAGAGACTGGATCTTTCATTGAGAGCTTCTATATTTAATTCCTGGCTTTCCCAGTGAGAACCATACATAATTGTGTTGAAGTCAAGGTAAATGATGAGCAGGTCAATAACAGAAAAGGAGGTTTACCTGGAACGTTCACTGTGTTGAAGAGGGGGAAGTGCATGACAGTGGGGGCATTCTCCCCTCTAAAGATGTAGACATCAGAGGGGTTATTCTCGTCCCGGAGCAGATTCTCATCTACCTCAGGAAATGGGATGCTGTTTTGTCTGCAGTATTCCACAGCTTGCTTGAGTGTCTGAATGAGAAAAATATGACTAGGATGTTTAGCAGGACCACAGTTCCCATCAAGTTAAATAATCAGGGCTTTAGATATTTAAAAATGTAAGTCTAGCTCCCTTTATGATGTTTCTGATTGATTGCCTAAGCAGGAATTATGCATCCTCCTCTTGGATAGGAAAAAAAAAAAGGATAGCAGCCTTCTTTTTGTAACAATCAACAATTATCTACATAAAGAAATCTAACATGAATCTAAAGAACTATGACTTTACCTCCCCGGGAATTTCAGTAACATTTGGGACCCTAACTCTCACAGGCTTCTTTGAAAATCTGTCGCTGGGGTTAAGGACTGATAAAACATGGTACAGCATTGACCCCCAAGTGCCAGCACAGAGCAGAAGGATTCATTGCTGATGTCTGATCTACTCAGAAGTTAGGAGAAGTCTTTGGTAGTGGTTCAGTAGAAGTGGTTTTCTGTAGCGTGCATCATGACTGAGCTTAGTGCCACCCAATGTTCCACTGTTCAGACAAGGTGTGAAACAGATCTTTGCTACTGTTGATATGATCATGAGGGAAAACTGTCAAAACACCGTTTGAAGTCAAGTACTGGGCTCCTATTTATACCAAAAGACGTGAATTTTCTTTTGTACATTTGAAAATATGGACCTACAGCTGTTACCAACTACAGAAAATAAGCTTGGTATTGTTGGTGATCACTAGTGAACATTATAATGGTGGTCAAATTACTATGTAGTGGGTGCATCTACACATGACGCTATGTTGCTGCAGCAATGCACTATGGCAGTGTAGTATCAGGAGAGACAAACCGTGACACTATAGCTATGTTGCTGTACTGACATGCTCCCTTGGTGTAGTGCATCACTATGGCAATATACGAGAATAAAAATAAACATGCGCCGCCAGCACAGTGCAGTAATGGCTGTTTCTGTGCCATCATTTAGTACTTGCAAAAAGAAGTACTAAATGATGGCACAGTAACAACAGCACCATAGGGACACATGTAGATGTGCCCTGGTTGCATACGTCTATTTGTTATATAATTCTATGGACTAACCTATCCGCATTGGGTTAGTTCTTGTAAAGTATTCAGCTCTCAAACTGTTCTTTACCAGTGAAAGAAAAAATAATTTCTTAAGCATCTCATCGTTTTGTTGTATTATCCTTCCTCAAGGTAAAGAAAAAAGTTTTGTTCTGTGTTCATCTGGCATAATAGACCTTCAGAATAAAACTACAGCAACACTGCAGTGATGGTAAAAGCTACCTTAAAAGGATCTCCAGAGCTATAGTCAAAGGAGAGGATTAACTTCACTTTCCTCTCTGGACGAAGAATGAGAGGGTAAGCACAGTTTATGGCTACTCCAGCATCAATCAAAGAGATGATTTTATCTTCCATCAGTTCGGCAGAGTTAATACCAGCTATAAGAATGCATAAAACATATAGTTTTAATGCTGAGATTATAGCATCTTCACCTGCTTAGTAACATCTATGTCAGTTGAAAAAGTACACGTGGTAACTAGACTGTATCTGTATCTTTTTTTATTTTACCTTCCCCAGAAATTCTGGCACTGGAAAGAAAGTGTTTAAGTCTTTTCAATTATTAAATAGGCTTCACCAGGAGCTGACAATCACAGCACTGTTAAAATGACTCAATAATCTTTTCTCCAGTGCCCTTTCTCCCACCACTTTCTGTAAGTGCCCATTATCAAGCTTTTATGCCCATCCCTGACCCTCCATGTCTATTGCCCCTAATTGATAATATTCATTTTAGCTAATTCTTTCACCTTAAGCTTTCCAGCCACTGGCCATTATACCTAAATGGCACCACTTTCACATTCCTGCGCACACCTACCAGGCATTGTCCTATACACCACTAGGAGCAAAAGGTTGTCAACTTTTCCCATTACCCTATTGTCAGCTTTTCAGAAGTTGAGAGGGGGAAATGTTATATAATAATTCATTTAAATGATGTTTCCTTACACACACACACACACACACACACACACACACACACACACACACACACACACACACACACACACACACACACACACACACACACACGAGGCACTGGATTAGTATTGAGTGGGCAATTTTAGTGGTAGCAGATGCTAGCCTTAAAATGTTTGATGTTGTTATCACCCTGTTTTAGTAGTGTATTGTGCATAATACTGCAAAGAACTTTCCTTTGTTGCTTATTGTTTTGTGATGTTTCTGCTGTTGAGAGGGGCTCCTAGAAGAGGGGTACATTCACAGCACTATCAACCGTTTTACTTACAGATTTTATATAGAAAGTTATTAATGCTTCCCCACTTCCAGCTCAAGAGGCATTTATTGGTTTTGTGTACAATCCTGGTGATATCTATTATCGATCCTGTTAGAGAAAAAGAAAATTATTGGAATGATAATCTTGGAGCTAAATCTGAAAACAAGATAAAAGAACTTCAGAGAGTTATTAAAACATCACTCATATGACTCTCTTACTGGTTAGTAATTAAAAAAGATGAATAAAATTCCACCAAGTAGATGCATAAAGGGACTTTAGACATCTAACTAGTCATTTTCAGTGGATAAAGACAAAAATGCAGAAACTTACCGCCCGCTCTTAACAACTATAAGCAACTAAACTCCCCTGGATGCTCTTAATTCATTAATGCTTCTTGATTGCCTGCATTCAAAAGCTTATCTAGATCGCTCTACTCTGCAGTTAGTCCAATAAAAGATGTCATCCTAATAAATCCTCGCCTCTGAGTTAAGGAAGGCACTTATTAGCGTTTGCCAACTACCACTGATTTCAGTTTGAAAATCACCGTTTAAATAGATTTTCTGGCTAATTGTTGTAGGAACAGTTTGCTGTCAGCCTTTCCCATCTCGCTAGTAGTCATAAAAGTATTTGTTGGTGCATGTTCTTAGCTCAGAAATTTACCTCTTATTAGGAGTAATTATGTTGTTACTAGGAGTATGTGAAGCTTCAGTCTCTGATTCAATTTTGAGAAGATTTGGCCCAATTAGGAGGCTGAATCACCAAATCTGAATCGAATCGGGAGACCAAAAAACCTTCTGAATTGATTCAGAGCCTCCAAATTGATTCAGAAAAAGATTCGGAGATTTGGAAGGCAGTCTTTCAGGGGAACAGAAACTGAGAAGAGGGAGGGGGAGTGGGGAAGACTGACATCTGTAGCTGGCCAGTGACTGTGATCTTTCCCTGAGTCCCCTTCCAATCACAGTGCTTTAGGGGAGGGACATAGAAACAGCATATAAGCCTCTGCCTGCAGCCTTTCTGTCCATGTTGTGAGCTGTTTCTACCTGAGCAACAGCATCTGAAAGGTATTGGACTGGCTTGGCTTTATAGTCAGTCTCCTGCTAGTTTCTGCTCTTGGAAAGGTTTAGATACAACTTACTAGTAATTACCCTTGCCTAGAATCCCTCTACTTATCCCTATCCAATACATTTCTTTCAACTTATTCTTCCCCCAAAAACCTCATATTTGTTCTCGTTATTCCCCCCACCCCACACACTTTAAAAGAAAGCTCTGTTTTCCCTGGCAGTGTGATCCATCACTATGCAGGAAAGTACATACATTACACACACACAGACATTAAAGACAGCAGAGAAGAAGAAGAGATAGTAGTCAGACACGAAGAAGAAGAGATAGTAGTCAGACACGTACAGTAATCAGAGAAGAAGAGATATTCGTTAGTTACACACACACAGAGAAGAAGAGATATTATAGCTGCACACACACAAACACATTTTCCAGAACAGCCAAGATTACTATGAAGTGTGCTGGAAAGGCAGGTGCCACATCTTCTGGCAGGGGAGGGAGAGGAGTGAGAGGGGGCAAGGGGAGAGCTGCAAGCTCCACCCCCAAACATAGACGTATCCTCTTTCCTGGCAGCGATGAGTCTTCTCCTTGCTCCCACTGGCAGCAGATGGGAGCAGTACCTGTCTCTGAACCTGTACCACTTCCCCTAACACCAGAAATACCACCAGCGCCAGAATGACAGTCTCCTCCACTCCAATTTCATCTCCCAGTGTGAGCCTCCTAGTGCCAGAGGAGGAGCTGGATCTGGAAGCAGGGGACCTGAGCACCCTAGGAAAAGAAATTCTGGGGGCTGAGGAGGAATCTTAGTTTGTACTCAACACCCCTCAAAGTTCCCTTAGAGCCAGGTCTCCTTCTCTTGGAAGCACCTCAGAGGAGGTTGAGGTTGAGGTTGTGGAGGCTAGTGGCTCAGCTGAGTCAGCTCCTCCTGTTGTTGTGCCTCTGCCTGCTGAGGAGCGGGATAAGGCAGGATCCCCACCCTCAACCCAGAAGGG
The DNA here is from genome assembly GCF_000455745.1 of Alligator sinensis. Lineage (NCBI taxonomy): Eukaryota > Metazoa > Chordata > Crocodylia > Alligatoridae > Alligator > Alligator sinensis. The sequence goes on from NW_005843547.1 coordinate 88,843, forward strand.
GTGGGGAGGGGGTAGTGTAGTGTGGGATCATTTTGGTGTAGCAGATGATCCCAAGTATGCTATCTGCCAGAACTGCCAAAGGCAGATCAGCCAAAGCAAGGAGGTGAAACACTTTACCACCACGGCATTGCTTCTGCATCTCAGAAGGCAGCACCCCCTTGCCCTTGTTCCTCCTAAGTGTGGCACTAGTAGGAACATGCCCACAAAGAAGTCTCTCTCTCACTCCAAAGCCCCCATCCCCATGAAGCAGAGGCAGGCCACCCTGGAGCTGTGGGAGAAAGCCACAGACAAAGCGGGGTGAGCAAGATCACCCAGGCCACTGGGGAGATGCTTGCTGTGGATAGCCAGCCCATCTTGATTGGCCAGGGTTCAGATGACTCATGGCTCTCGTGGTCCTATCATACCAAGTGCCTACAGGCACCACCTTTAGCAGGATGGTGGTGTCCCCGCTGTATGAGGAATGCAGGGAGTACTTGAGGGAGGAGCTGTGCAAGGTAGGTCCACAGGTAGCCTTGCACTTCACCTCGGATATCTAGAGCCGCCGAGGTTGAGATCATGCGTACCTTTCCCTCACAGTGCACTGGTGCAATCAGTCAGGCCATCAGTGGGCTCTCCTTCAAGCAGAGGTCATGGATGAGTCCCACACAGCAAGGGAGATCATGGTGGCCATGAACCGCATGGTGCAAGGGTGGTTCATTGGGCAGGGCGAGCTCACCCGTGGTTCATGGTCACTGACAATGGGGCCCATGCTGTCAATGTGGTGTCTTATGCCAACCTTGTTTTTGCTTTCAGCAGTTTGAGGTGCAATTTCACAGAAACCCCTGTACCACTCTGCCTGAAACCTGGCATACCTACTTCATGCCCACACAAGGGGCTATGTATGTGCAATTTAATAAAGATAAATGTAAGGTACTCCACCTGGGAAGGAGGAACCCCCAGCATACCTTTAGGTTAGGGAGTGTCCTTCTCAGCAGCTCGGAGGCAGAGAGGGATCTTGGAGTCATAATTGACACCAAGATGAACATGATCCAACAGTGTAACGAGGCCATCAACAAGGCCAATCGCACCTTGTTGTGCATTAGCAGGTGCATGGCTAATAGAACTAAGGAGGTGATGCTCCCCCTCTATGTGGCACCGGTCAGGCCACAGTTGGAGTACTGTGTCCAGTTTTGGACGCCACACTTCAGGGGGGATGCGGGGAATCTCGAGAGGGTCCAGAGGAGGGCCACTTGCATGATTAGTGGCCTTCATGATAGACCCTACAGGGGGAGGTTGAGAGATCTGAATCTTTTCAGCCTTCACAAGAGACGGCTGAGGGGAGATCCTGTGGCTGCCTATAAATTTATTAGGGGAGGTCAACGAGAAATAGGGGAAGCGCTGTTTATTAAGGCGCCCCAGGGAGTGACTAGGAATAATGGGTGTAAACTAGTTGAGAGTGGATTTAAGTTAGATATTAGGAAGAAATTTTTCACAGTGAGGGTGGCCAGCATCTGGAATGGGCTTCCAAGAGAGGTGGTGATATCACCTTGGAGGTCTTCAAGAGGAGGCTAGATAGTCACCTGGCTAGGGTCATCTGACCTCGGTCCTCTTTCCTGCCAGGGGCAGGGGGTCGGAAATGATGATCCATTGTGGTCCCTTCCAACTTTACAATCTATGAATCTATGAATCTATGGAAGGAAAGGTGCTAATGAGGGTGGTCATTTAATGCTCACTCTCAGAGCTGGAGGCATCAGTTTAGTTTCTCACCAGCCAGCAGGGGAGAACATCTCCCTGCTGAGCTCCTTTGGAGGTATAAGGGCTTGGCCTATATGGGGAGGAGGAGACCCCACATCATCCTGGGAATGACCTAAAACTGTAGCCTGCCAGTGTAGGGAGGCCTGGGTGGGACTGCCAGTGTTGCGGAAGCCCCAGGAAATACCAGGGCCATGAATTTCCCTGGTGAAAGGTGAGTAGGAGCAGGAGCCACCTGATAGCCTCCAGCCACTGCACAGTCCTAGCTGGGGAAAGCCCAGACCTATAAGATCTTTGAGAGGCCTGAGGCTTACTGGTTGCAGTTAGCCTGCCAGTGTAGGGAGGCCTGGGTGGGACTGCCAGTGTTGCGGAAGCCCCAGGAAATACCAGGGCCATGAATTTCCCTGGTGAAAGGTGAGTAGGAGCAGGAGCCACCTGATAGCCTCCAGCCACTGCACAGTCCTAGCTGGGGAAAGCCCAGACCTATAAGATCTTTGAGAGGCCTGAGGCTTACTGGTTGCAGTAGAGCTGTAAGGGTGAGAACAGGGGATACCATCCATGCAGTTTTCACCCCGCTGTGCCTTAACACACACACACAAAGTCACACATCACCAGTTTTGCTTATCAGCACCTTGAGGTACAGTTTCCCAGAAACCCCTACACCTATCTCCTTGCAATTTGTCAGGCCTTGTGCCCTCAGAAGAGGCTACCATCTCTGCCATTTTCATCCAAATCTGCCAAACATTTACAAAGTTATAGGTATTCTCCATTATAGTCTATGGCTTGAATGACTGAATCTCTCCAAAACAGCGCCAAATCTTCCGAAGCCGATTTGGCCAAATCAGTTTGGGACAGTGATCTGAATCTTCAAATTGAATCACTATCCTCCGAATTGGCCAAATCTGAATCTGAATCTAATACTTCCCTATTTACACAGGCCTATTTGTCACCAAAGAATAGCACTGACTCCTGCCATCAGGTCTCCTTCCAATCAAAAAACCTTGTGAGACCCTCAGTTGCATGGGACAAATAGGGAAGTCATATGTGCATGCAGTAAAAGCTCTGTTATATGGCATCCCCCGGGAATGGGGGATGCCAGATAACAAAATATGCCTGTTAATTGAGCGGCCCCAGCTGCCGCTTTTCCTGCCACGTCTGGGGTGTCCCTCCACCCCTCCCGTGGTATTGCCACCCCTCCCATGGGCCCTGTAGGCCCCACAGGACAGGGAGGCAGGCCCCGCACAGCCTGTTTTGCCCCCAGGCCATGGGGGCTCAGCCGCGCAAGCTGCTTTGCCCTGGGCCATGGGGGCTCAGAGAAACCGGAAGTGCCATGGTGGGCACTTCTGATTTCACTTTTCCTTACAAGCTGGCATGCTGGTTAACAGAGCATGCCGGCTTGTAAGGTGCCGGTTACCAGAGAGTTTACTGTACTTACTTTCTTCATCTGCAGTGCTAGGTGTTGAAAACCGCTCTACATTTCCTGAAACAGTTAATAAAAAGCCATCATGATTATCAGTCATTTCATATAACCATGGACAATAATGCAATCACCAGAGAAATGGCACTACAATTCCAATGAAGAAAGAAAGCCAGGTCAGTGTTTTCAACTGGACAGAGAAATGCTTCTTAAAATGGTATTTCAAAACAACATACTTTTTGTCTAGAAATTTATTAACATTTTTCATGTTTGGACAAACATCCCAAAACTGATTTTTTTTAACTAACTCTATTGATTTGGGTGGGTGGGGGGTGAGGGGGAATTGCTTTACTCAGTTATTTTTGGCTTCCAGCATTTTTTAAACAAACACAGCTGGTTTTGTTTCTTTATTAAGGAAATTACAAAAAAGAAACATTTTCCCACAAATAAAGCTATCTTTTACACCCCCTAGTTCAGTACATTGCAGCATGCATGTTACTTTCCTGCTCTCTCTCTCACACTCCTTATTATCCAAACAAGATGGTAAGTGACAGACACAATGTATGTAAAAAAAATGCAGTGGTGCAAACTCCATTTGAGTAAGAAGAAAGTGTACCACCATGTTTTCTGCATTATAGCATTCTACTTAATATCATCTTTACCTGAAAAACCTGCAGAATTTGACTCAAATCGTTCTATGAAGTAAAAACTCAGCATCTCTGAAATAATAGTTAGGAAAATAAGTCATTTTACAAAGACACCGACAATTCGCTGCTTTAGGAAAAAAACCTTTAGGTTATAATGTTTGTGGATAGAAATCACTGTTGGAATTACAGAACCTCTATCTCTGTCTTCCAGCTACAAATCTTGAATGTGCTTGTATCTGGTGTCTGGTTGTTTTACGTTTGCATACATACCACCACACAATTTAATGGTCTTCACACTGCTATCTATACTCTGAGACCAAGATTACATTATAGGAATTTGGACTACAAAGATAAATTAATGTGGTCTTTATTTGTAAGTTAATTGCAAGAGGTGGGAGAAATGATAAATTGAGAGGGAAGGCTTTATATTACTTCATCCCTGCCCATATGACATTACCCATTTGACCCAATAAGCCGAGTTAATCAAGCAAATAATCAAATAAACACATACTGGATAGATTACAGAATAAATAACTGAAGGATTTCCTCTTCTTTCCTTCCCCTTTAAACCATTTTCTTTCCAGTTTGAGAATGTGGCTTTATAAAAACTGGCTTTCCATTTTCAATTTAGATTTTCACAGAGTTCTCTGCAACTTGCTTTCCATTCTTTTTCACTCCATTTTCTTTCTTTTAAGAAATTAAGTTCCCTTCTTTCTTAGTGTAAAATACAGAGACTTGGAAGGAGAGAATCCTAGCTATGACTTAGTGTTGTTTAAAAAAAAGTTACTGGGGGAAGATTTCTTGTCTTTTTTTATTTTTCACCCCTGGCTTGGGGGTTGGGGGGAGGAGGAGGAAAGAATCCTTTCTAGATTCTTCTACACCGCGCTACATAAAACACCAATTATGCTTTGTAAGTCAGTTCTATGTAAGCTCATAACCTGAACAAGATTCAAAACACTGTGACGATGTAAACTGGCATACCTTTTATAAATTGTATGTTTTCCTCTTTGCTTCCAATGCAACTTCCCCATAAACCTGAAAAAGAGAAGGAAAATCACATCAATGGAAACAAATGTCTCATCACCCACCAGTTCTATATAAAGCTGGTAGGATTGGGGGTGAGGGAACTGCATTCATTGAAAGTTTCTGACTTTTCATCAGAAAAACATAGTTGGGAAAAAAAGAAGCTTTTTTTGGTTTTCAGCAGTTTTTCATCAGAAATATGGGGGTTTTTGGTTAATCTTCCATTGAAAAAAAATCAATTTTCCTTCTTACATGAAAATTCTAATTCTCACTGTGCACATTGAAACAGAGAGAAAAGAATTCTTAAATTACGTTATGCAACCAGTTCTTGTTTATATTTAGGATATATTGGATTCTGCATTCAGGGAGCAAACAGGGCATACAGCCCTGCACTGGGGTAATTTACCTGTGTAGAATGACCACTAGGAAATTCAGGGGTAAAATTACACCACTAGAATTTACATCAGTGAATTTGCCACTGTAGTAGGGGTGTGTGAAGCAGGTTGTAATCTATTTGGATTTGGCCAAATTGAAATCAGGGACAGTGATTCGATTCGTTGATTTGGATCACTGTCCCTGAACTGATTCAGCCGAATCTGAATCTGAAGAATCAATGATGATTCAGAGAATCAGCAATTTGGACATAGACACAGCTTTAAATCTTTTTTCTACATACCTCAGGGTACTAGCATGCCTTAATTTGCTCGGCCACGAATCCAGAAGTAGACTGGAAGTACTTACGGTCCACTTCTGGGTCCACTGGGGAGTGTACTGGGCCCCCCCACCAGGCCCCTCCAGCTCAGTGTTTTGCCATGGGGGGGACCCTGTGTGCCTCCCCAGACCCAGGAAACACCAGTCGCTGAACTGGGGGGACACTGGGGGGCCCCCATACACTCCCTGGCAGAACCAGAAGTGGACTAGAAGTGCTTCTGGTCCACTCCCAGGTCTGCTGGTGAACACGCTGGGGAGCCCCGCACACTTCTGTGGAACACTCTGAGCCCCACCATCTCAGCATTCATGAGCCACCTGCTACCTAGAGATATGTAGAAAAAACATTTAAAGCTGTGTCTCCTTCCGAATCTCTCTAAATCAATTTGGAGGGTTCCGATTCAATTCAGAAAGATTAAAGTGTCCTCTGATTTAATTCAGATTCAGAGATTCAGCCACCGAATTGGGCTGAATCTCCATTGAATGAAATCAGGCCCTACATAGTAGTCATTTACTCAAGTCAAACAGGCTCTTCCGGCTCCTCTACCATCCAAGGACAAGGCACCTGAAGACTTCCCACTGTGCCCAGTTAACCTAGGATTTCTTCAGGTCTGTGTGCTCCAGTTCCCAATGTTATTCACACCAGTGTAGAAAACTAATGCAAGTTAAACCATTCTAGATACATACATCCAGTCTCTAAAGATGAGTGAAGTTACACATTACACTAGACCATATTAAATCTGTGGAATGTGAAGTCCTGGTAAAGTTAAAACATGCTGTGAGCAGTCACACATTAGGATTAATGCTATTTTCTGTCTGTAGAATTCTTGCTTGCCACCAGAAGGCTGCTGAGCAAGGTGTTGTGCCTAGAAGTCAGGCCCCTAGGCTCTGTCCCTGATCTGTGTGTGGAGCTGGGAGTGGTGCATCCTGGGATCATGAAGGATTGCAATTTGCTCTTTTCATCTCCATTTAGCAGACTGAAGTTACATTAACATGAGCTATGTAACCTGGTCTAGAGTTAACCCTCCCTTAAAGTGATATAACTCTGAGATGCTCAGAGGACACTTAACATGAGTTAGAGCTTTAACATGCAGCCACTTGCATTTTAAGTGCCCTGAGTATGGTCCCAATGTAATGTGTAACTTTACCCTAAGAACAGGATTAATGGGAGCCAGTAAGCTGAGCAAGCAGTTATCTTAGCCAGACAGTAGAGTGTACTGAGAAGAGAGCCAGGACCTAGCACCCATACATTGAATGGTTCTTAGCTCTCCATAGTAGTAATAAAGTCGATGATCGGTGAGGGGAGAGAAAAAGGAAATAGGGGCTACAAAACAACCTGTGTAACCAGGAGGAGGTTAATTGGACACACACCTCCCTGTTCAATACTGTGACGTCACTCACACAGTATGTCAGAATTACGCAATTTACTTGCAATATTTAGCCATACTGATTCCACTTGTGTGTGTATATAAATAATATATATTTTTCGCTATCATTTTCTCTCTACAAAAAACCTAGGTTGGATGTACTTACCTTGAAGGTAACTCATGTTCATTTCTTTTTTCTTTCTCTTTACCTCCCCACCCTCGAACTCACTTCCAAAGTATTTGATGTCTACAGAGGCTCTGTGGCCAAGAAAACTGGCTTCATGGGGTGTGAATTCAAACCAGGTGTCTGAAAAAAAAAATCAGGGGAGAACACAAAATTTGAAAAGATTTCAGGTGGGAGATGAATTACCACAAGATCTACTGGTATGTGGTAGAAAGTGTTCTGAACAGAATCCCATCTCCTGTCCTTTGCTGCTCCCATTTCAATATTCAAGCCAGTTGTTAAGAAAATCCATCTGTAGCCATCCTGGACAACTGATTAATACATATTCTGAAAACACAACGGCTTAGCTGAAGCTGCTGACCAAATAAAGCCATATTAGAGCCAGGGTGGATGCACAGACAAACTTCAAGTAGCATATGTGTACGTTAGTCCTGTGCAAAGCGGAAAGTATTCACTTTACATTTGGAGGGACAGTGATTTGATACACCGTCCCGAATCGATTTGGCTGAATCTGAATCTGAAGATATTTGGCACTGAATCGTATTCGACCATAGACTATACAGGTAGGCAGTGCTATGAGGAGCATCTGGGGGAGCAGCTGGATGAGCCCTGGCTTGAGCCAGCAGCCCTGAGAGAAGCCATGGCTCATCTAGCTGCTCCTTCAATAGGGCAAGGCAAGCAGTGTGGGCAGCCCCAGGAGAAGCTGCAGGGGCTGAGGGAATGATTGAGAACTGGGGGAATCAAACCAAGAACTGGAGAATCGAACTTGGAGCTGGGGGGGAAGCCCCTGTTTGTTCCCCCAGCCCCCAATCATTCCCCCCAGTTCCCAATTCAATTCCCCCAGGCCCCTTGACTTCTCTTGGGGCTGCTAGCCTTGCTTGCCTCGCTCTGGCAGTGGGTAGCCAGGGAAGCAGCCAGAGCGAGGCTACTGGCTCAAGCCAGGGCTTGTCTGGCTGCACCCCCAGCTGCTCCCGCCAGTGCTGCCTAGTGCCTGCCTGTACAGTCTATGGCTGAATCTCTGAGTCTCTCTGAATTGATCTAGAGGCTTCTGATTCTATTTGGAGAGATTAATGGGTCTCCCAATTCAATTCAGATTTGGAGATTCATCCACCATATCAGGCAGATTCAATTCAGATTTGGAGATTTGGCCGGCCACCATATCAGGCCAAATCTCCTCCGAATTGAATTGGCTACTGAAGCTTTGCCCTAGCAGCTAGCACAGCCCTAGTGTACATGATTCAGTTATGTAGATTCAACTCAAGTGTAAGCAGGTTAATCACTCAAGTTCCTTCTTGAGGACAGTCAGCTTTGTGTTCTGAGTTTCCAGGCAGTTTAACTTTCATGGGGCAAATTTGTCCCCACAGAAAGCAAACAATAACCAGACAGGCATACAAACAACAAATAGAAAAAGAAGTCAAAATCTGTGGTCTTTCCTTAGATCCTGAGGCTGTGTCCACATGAGCAGGGGCATACCTTTGAAGCAGCACCAAGAGAAGCAGCACAAAATTGTGCCAGTACATTTTGTGCTGCAGTGCATGCCCCTGCCTGTCTGCTTTGCAGTGGGACACATTGTCCCACTGCTCCCTGAGCTGCAAATAGGGGGTCGGGGGGGAGGCACTGGCTGGGGCACAGGGTTCCTCATAAGGGGCTAGCCATCTCCTGCTGTCCTGTGCCCTGGCCACCCAAGGAGTGGCACATGGAGATGGGGGAGAAGGCAGCCTCAGGGAGCAGGCATCTCTACGTGCTGTGTAGCCCCAGCCCGCCACTCCCCAGCTGGCTGGGGTGCAGTGTGCCTCAAGACAGGGAAGCAGGCATCCCTGGGTAGTTGCTCTCCTATCTCTGCATGCCTCAGTGTGGGGACTCCACTGTGGATCCCGCATGCTGAACCATGTGGAGCCCCCACACTGAAGCACATGGAGACAAGGGAGCAGCCAGCCCAGGGCTGCCTGCTTCCCCATCTCACGGCACACTGCACCCCAGGCAGCTGCTCCACGCCTGGCTGGGGTTCAGCATGCATCAACACAGTGGTTCCATGTGCCTCAGTGCAGGGGATACACAGC
>NW_005843548.1:0-11965 GCF_000455745.1 Alligator sinensis
AGTCAATTCACCACCCACCGGACTGTGTAGTCATCCAAGTCACAGCCTCTTAACTTGTTTACCAGTATGGTGTGGGATACCGTATTGAAGGCCTTCCTGAAGTCTAAGTATACGACATCAACCCCTACTCCTGCGTCCAGGTGTTTTGTAACCTGGTCATAAAAAGAGACTAGACATGTGCGTGGCTCTCCTCTGGAGTCTCTCAAGCTTCTCCACATCCTTCCTGAATTGTAGAGCCTAGAATTGGATTCAGTACTCCAGCTGCAGCCTCACCAAGACCAAGTACAACGGGAGAATGACATCCTGAGATTTACTTGAGATGCGCCAGAGTTTGGTTTGCTTTGCCAGCTGCAACATCGCGTTAGTGGCTCATGTTCATTTTGTGGTCAATCATGACCCCTGTCTCTTTCAGCCTTGGTGCTAGCGAGCGTAGCACTGCCGAGCTTTTAAGCATGCTGCAGGGAGTTTTTTTCCCCAAGGTGGAGTACCTTACATATGTTGATATTGAAAGTCATCAGGTTTGTATCTGCCCACTTTTTCAGCCTACCCAAGTCAGCCTGGATCACCATCCTATCCTCAGATGTGGACACTCTACCACAAAGTTTGGTGTCATTGGCAAACTTGGCCAGTCCACTTCTGACACCAGTATCCATGTCATTGATAAAGACGTTAAAGAGAACAGATCCAAGAACAGAGCCTTGGGGGACACCACTGGTCATGGAGCCCCACGATGATTCACCTCCATTGACCACCACTCTCTGAGTCCAGCCTCGGAGCCAATTCCCCAGCCATCAGACTATGATGCAGCCGAGGCCACAGTTGGCCAATTTTTCCAAGAGGAGATCATGGGACGCCAGATCAAAGGCTTTTTTAAAGTCCAGATATATGACACCAATCTCTTCTCCCTTGTCCAGGTGATATGTCACCTGTTCATAGAAGGAGATGAGATTGGTCAGGCAAGACCTACCCACAACAAACCCATGCTGGCTGTCCCTCAGGATGTTGCCATCAGCCAGCTTGTCAAGAATGGACTCTGATGATTTTTTTCTAGAATCTTACTAGGGATTGAGGTCAAGCTGATTGACCTGTAGTTTCCTGGATCTACTTTCCTCCCTTTCTTGAAGATAGGCACCACATTGGCCTTCTTCCAATCTTCAGGTACTTCACCTGAATGCCAGGAGTTTTTGAAAATCTTTGCCAGTGGCTGGGCTATGACTCCTGCCAGCTCCTTAAGTACTCTGGGGTGCAATCTGTCAGGACCAGCTGACTTGAAGGTGTCCAGCCTCTCAAGGTGTTCCTTTACAAGGTCTACACCAAAGCTGTGTATAAATTCACCCTCACCCTGGCCATCCCGCATCTTGCTAGGCAGGACAGACCCTTTGGGTTGATGAAAAACCAGTACGAAGTGCCCATTAAGCAGGTTAGCTTTATCCTGGGTGTCAGTTGTCAGTTGTCCCATTTGGTTTATCAGGGGTCCAATATAAAGTACTTTAAATGGTTTTAAACTATTCTCAACTATTCTCATTCTAATTTATTCTCTATATATTTTATTATGATATTTACCTAAATCCAAGGTGACTTTGAATTAAAGATGACCATGCAAAAATTAGACTTGATACATGGAAAATTATAAATTTGTAATAATTTTCCATGCATACAATCTGTGGAGGGTTGTCTTAAATTCATCCCTCCCTCCACCACCACCACCACCACCACCTCTGTAGCAGGGAAAGCAGCAGCAGGGAGGCAAGTGGTAGAGGGCAAGTAGGTCAGGGCACAGGGATCCTGACCCCAGACCCTTCCCCATACTATACTTTGCCCCCTGTCATTTGCCTCCCCATTCCTTTTGCCTCCTACAGTGCCTGCCTCCTCACTGCCATATGCTGCATTGCTGCATGCTATGTGCTGGGTTAGCACTACCTGACTCTGAACTGATTCCCTCACTCAGTATGAGTCACAGAGCAGGGCAGGACCCAATGTGGAGCCAGAGCAGCAAGGAAATCTGTACTGGGTCCTGCATGACTCCCTGGCTTGGCTTGATGCCTGATTCCTCCACTGCTCCCTGGCTCTGCACTGAGTCTTGCCTTGCTCCCTAGTTCCATGCTGAGCCAGGGAGCAGTGAGAGAAGGAGCACAGAGCCAGGGAGCAGCACAGAGCCAAAAAGTGGCAAGGGAATCAGCACAGAGCCAGCAAGTGACACAGGAACAGGTGTTAAGTGCAGGCACTGCATTTTTACATGGTACTCAGCTCTAAGATGAGGCTTCTTTTTTCCACATGTTGAATGGGAGAAAAAAACCTTGTCTTGGAATCAACTAACTAGTAATATTTCAGGTAGAAATATTTCAGAAATCACTTGGACACAACAAGCAATTAGGTCACAGAACTAGTGTTAAAAAACAAAATGAGCCAAATTGACAAGCTTTCCTGCTGCAAACCCAAAGTACAGATTGAAGGTAAGAAACATTGCAAATAGCCCAAAGGGAATATCATCCTTTCATCTCTCTCACACTCCACCCAGTTACTCCCACCAATCATCTCATCACTAACAATATTTAGAAAGGTGATTGTTTGGATCAGTCAAGAAGAGATTGGTAATATCTAAGGACCCACCTAAGTTGCAGCAACACAACAGGTTTTTTGAGGCCCGCTCACAGAGCACAAGGCCAATTTTGTAGCCATTTCACCATGGCCCCAGCCCTCACCACTGATTGGTGGAGGGGTTCCAACAGCCCCATCCCTTGCTGCTGATTGGCAGAGGGCACCTTTACTCAGTCAACATCACTAGCACTTTCTTTGTCTTGCCCCTTGTTGCTGATTGGCAGATGGTGCACTCAGTCTACCGCACTACCCTTTTTTTGGTTGATTTCATGGGAAATCATGGCCAATGATGGATTTCCCAGTGATAATGGACAACACTGTCCATGTCTTTTTGAAGTACAGTGTCCAAACCTGGTAACAGTATTGCAGGTGGGGCCTCAGCAGTGCTATGAATAGAATGGAAGAATCCCTTCTGGACAATGCTCTTGTAAATCTTGTAAATACATCTTACTTTGTGTGTATGGGGAGGGGTGGGGGTCAGGGGTGGGGATGGGGGAGGTGGGTTTGCAGTAATATTACATTGTTGGTTTATATTGAGCTTGTGATTTACATCAAATGAGCTTTAGTTCAAGCACCCCGCCACCATTTTGAAGCATGGGGACACTGATACATGAGACGTGGTCTAGTGAATGCCTACCGCTAACAGAGACCCAAATTCAGGAACGTACTTATGTACCAATCTTTAACATCATTGGGACTTCTCACAGACTTAAAAGGAAGGCACATGAATCTAAATCTTGGTCAGATATGTTTGCAGAAATGAGTCACAAACTATTCACTAACTGCAAAAAACTAATTTCATACTCAAAGAGCACTATAAAGTCTGAAGAAATATCCCCACAAAAGAAAAGCACATAATTTAAACACACCTGCTTTTTGTAATTTGAAGTCCAGGCATTCAAGCAGTTTTACATACAATTCTGATTTAGACAAACAATTGGAACATGAATGCATCCTATTTCTTATCCAACTTATTTATGGTACACAGAAAACCCCAGAACACTTAAACAGCAATCAGAAACACTTCCTGGCGGCAGCCTGGAATGGCCCAGCTTGTGTCTGTACCGAGCTAGCTACAAGTGCAGCACAGGAAAACTCCCCACTGCTCAGTCGTCCAGGTGCCTGGCTATGGTGTGGTGTGATGCATCATGTGCAGATGAAGCACCCGCCCCGCCCTGCCCCCACCAAAGCCAAAGCTCCTTGGGCTAGATCTAAAGACTCTTCAGGCCATAGGTTGCCAATCCCTGCTTTAAAAAAAGGTGCTGCTTTGAGAGAAGATTAGCCTTTAGGCAACATGCCATAATGTAAAATAAGTCAACTCTTTTTGTTCTCCAAACCCACTTTACAAATATTTTTTACACCTTTTATTTAGTGTAGTCAATATTTCAACATGTCAGTCTCTTCTCTTGAGAAGATGCAACTTCTCAGGATAAAATTTAATTTCATAAAGTAGCATTCATATCAGCATATACAATAGATAATCATTGGATAATTAATGTTCAGAGAGTAATTATTAGTGGCTCAATGTCAAACTAGGATATCAAGAGGGGTCCCAAGGGGTCTGTACTGGATCCAGTACTGCTGAATATGTTGACAAATGACTTGGACAGTAGAATTGAGTATACACTTGGTGTCATCTATAACATCTGTTTACTAAGTTATATGGGTTAGCAGACTCTTTGGAGGGCAGAATTAGGCTTTAAAATGACAAAATAAATTGGAAAAATGGTATAAAGCAAAAAGGATGAAATTCAATAAGGACAAGTGCAAGGTATTGTACTTAGGGTCAAATACACAAATACAAAATAGGAAGAGACTGGCCAGGCTGCAGTACTGCAGAAAAAGATGTAGATCAGAGTTTTCCAACTCACAGCTTTCATGCACATGGCCCATGAGGGCTTAATTTGCACCCCACAGGTTCCTGCTTGGCCACCACTCCCTGCATTGCTCTGGTTGCTGCTGAAGCTGGGGTCTCCAGGCTCTCCCTTCTTCCACTACTAGGGGCAGGGTGGCATGGCCCATGGGTCCTGGAGAGCCTGCAGCTTAGGGATCTGGGTGGGTCCTGCATGGTGAGAGGATACCAGGAAGAGCCAGCACAGTGTGAAGAGCCCAAGGGGGACCATGAGGTGACAGGAACGCCTGTGCAACAAGAGGGTAAGGAGAGGGAGCCTGCGTGGTGGCAGGGGGAGCCTGTGAGAGAGACACAGCAGCAGGGAAGCCCGTGCGGTGCATGACCCAGGGGTTCCACAGCTCATGTAGGTGCATCCATCAATCCCTAACCTCTGAGAAGCTGGAGACCCCTGAAGTAAATCACAAGCTCAATATAAACCAACAATGTAATATTACTGCAAACCCACCTCCCCCATCCCCACCCCTGACCCCCACCCCTCCCCATACACACAAAGTAAGATGTATTTACAAGATTTACAAGAGCATTGTCCAGAAGGGATTCTTCCATTCTATTCATAGCACTGCTGAGGCCCCACCTGCAGTACTGTTACCAGGTTTGGACATTGTACTTCAAAAAGACATGGACAAATTGGAAAGAGTCCAGCAAAGAGCAAAAAATACATATTAAAGGTCTAGAAAATATAACGTGAGGAAAGGCTGGAAGTAAAAGAATGATTTAGTCTGAAGAAAAGACTGAAGGGGGATTTTATAGTCTTCAAATACAAAAAGGGTTGTTATAAAGAGAACAGTGATCAACTGTTCTCTGCATCCACAAAGGAAAGCACAATAAGCAATGGGCTCATATAGCAACAGGGGAGATTTAATTTGGATATTAGAGGATGTGTCTACACATGTAAATAAGTGCAACTAAATTTACTTTACATTAAGCTAATATGCATTAAGCAATTTTTGGCAGGTGTCAACACATGCAGAGACTTGGCACTCAAGTTAGCACTAACTAACTAGAATTAGTGCCAAGTCCCTCCAGCCCTGCCATGTACCCCTGTGGCCACCAGGGGGAGCTCCAGCCTCTGCCCACATGGCTGCTGAGACTTGGCAGCTATGTTGAAGCCAGAGCCATCTGCTTAGCACTTGGCAGCCATGTTGGAAACTCTGATCTCTGTCCAGCCCCTTCCCTTCCCAGCACAGGAGCAGCATATGTCAGCTCCGTCTTTGCCTCCCCGTAGCAGTGCTGCCCCTACCCCTACCCTGCCCCTAACCCTGCCAGTGACACCCAGCACCCTGCTTCTGCAGCCCAGCCCCTGCCAACAACAAGCAGTGTCCCACACTTCTGCTGGCCATAGTGCTGATCCAAGCAGCTTCCCCCCACCCCAGGTCCCAGAACAGCTGCACACCCACCAGCAGGGGCCAGACCACTGGGTCTGGGAGACCCTGGCCAACCCCCTCCTCCTGCACTCCCCACTCCAGCCCATCTGCCCTGCCACCCACACACCCCCTACCCCCTGCCCACCCCCCAGCACCACTCTCAGGACATGCACATGGACAAAACAAAAAAACTTTATTACCCTCACAACACCCCCATCCCTCCCCCTCAAACAACAGAGCCCCTCCACCACCCTCCCCATCCACCAACAATAAAAGAGTGGGAAACTATATACAATATTTTGGGTCTTCAAACCCAGAGTGAGGGGTCATGGGGCAGGGGGCCTAGGGACAGATCCCCAGGGAGGTGCCCAGCACCCTAGCTTCTGGATGTTCTCCTATGGGTCTGGGAGCCACAGTGACCCCAGCGGGTGGTGGCCTCATGCCTATGTCCGGGTCTTCAGCTGCATGGTGCAGGGGAAAGCGGTGGCCCAGGTGGGTGGTAGCAGGTCTAGGGCAGTGCTGGGTCAGGGGGTCCAGCAGGCAGGAGGCACCTGAGGACCTCCTCCCAGGCCCAGGTGGGGGCCTGCTGCAGGGTGTCAGGCAGGGCCCAGGGGCCCTGTGGAGCCATGGGTGGGGTCAGGCAGTGGGGGACATGGACGGGACCACCAGGGCCAGGAGGGTGTCTGTGGCCTGCTGATCAGCATCCTGCTGCCACCAGAGCAGCTCCAGGTACTTCTACTCCAGGGCCTCCATTTGTGCCCAGTGGTCCCACTGCACCCTGTCCCATGCCTTCACCCAGACAACATGCTCTGCTTACCAGGCCTGTTCCCACACCTCCCGCTGCTCTGCCACTGCCACCAGCCACTGGAGCAGGAGGGTCCAGTCCTTCGTGTGCAGCTGGACAACTCTAGTTCTGGGTGGTGGTGATGCTGGGGCTGGTAGGCTCTCCCTAGTGCCCAGATCTAGGCCCTACAAAGGCAAGAGATAGAAGCCATTTGTGGGAGTGTGCAACATTTCAGAGCTAAGATGCTCTGTACTAGCGGCCATGCACTGCCTGGCCTCTGATCGGAGAACAGCTGTGCACAAGTGCCCAGGGACCATGGTAAACCTGGTCAGGCCCAGGCAAGGCAGGCCCAGGCCCAAGTGGGTGCCACCCAAGCCCCCCAGCCCTACCTTACTGCCCTGGGGCCAAGCTAAGACAGACTGCTGGCAGCACCTGCTGCCAAGGCTCCAGACCCCTCCCCCCACCCTCTCTCCCTGCAGGCCAACTGCTCTGCTGCGCTGCTGCCCAGACCATGGCACCTGGGCTCAGAGTGCAGTGAGCTCCCTGAAAACTGGGGTGCGGGGCTGGCCATGCTTCTACCCTCCCTGCAAGGGGCCTCTCTGGGGAGGGGCCCCAGAGCTGGCCTCCCCCAGCTGGCACTGCACCCTGAGCATGCCCCTGCTGTGCGAGCCCTGTGCAGTGCGCAATGACCTGTTTATGCAGGTGGCAGGGTACCCGAACCACTACACCTTGGTGCTGATGATCCACCTGGTGCTCCGGGAATACCTGTGCTCCTGGTTCAGGACCAGAATCTATGATGATGCAGGGACAAGCTCAGGCTGCCTCACAACCTCCACTGACACCTGGAGGGCTACCTGCAGCAACACTACACATCTCTGCCTCCCACTGCCAAGGAAGACATTGCCACCAGCATCAACAACTTCCTCAGTGTGTGAGAGGTCTATGCCTTCCCACCCGTGGGAACACAGGCTGCTCAGTAAAGTTCTGAACTGTATCCCACCTCCCTGCATGCTGTAGGCAGGGGAAACCCAGGGCTAGGGGAGTGTGGGCAAGCCAGGGGCAGGGACCAAAGCCAGAGGTGGGAGCTTGGAGGGCCCTCCTCTAGTGTGGGACTTACCATGTGGGCTGATGAGGATGGAGGCACAGCACAGGCCTCTCCATCCATGATGGCATCCAGCTGCACCTGGTGTGTGCAGCCCATGGGTTGTTGTGGGCTGGTGTCTGGCCATGGATTCCCCCTGGGCAGGGGCTAGCACCACTGTCGGCCAGTGGTGTCATGGCTGGCCACTCCTCATGGCAGGTTCCAGGGCTACATCAAGGGCAAGGCAGCCACTGACCAGGGCTCCCCAAACTGCCAGTGGAAGCAGCAGTTGGGGAGGAGGGTGGGGTGGGGGCACTAAAGGCCCAAGGGCCTCTCCTACAGTAACGTATTACTGGAGGGGTCAGGGCGGGGTGAGGGTTCAGCCAGGCCACCCTTGCAGTTGACACTTGCAGATGTGAGGCCTGGGTCCCAAGGCACCAAAATACAGGTAGGCTCCCACATAAAGGCCATGGTCTCGCAGATATGACCAGATCGATGATTGTAGTCAGTCACGGCCATCCACTATGCCCCGTGCGGCTGTCTCTATGTGGCCAGCCCTAGACCAGTGCTCAGGTGCACTCAGCAGTGGGGCATGGCTGGGGATTGGGAGCCACACAGCAGAGGCACTTCACCGCAGCATCTGTAAAGAGACACTGCTGGAGGTGAGCAGCAGCAAAGAGCAGGTGATGGCCCTGCTGCCAGAGACAGCCAGGCAGCAGCCCCGGGGGAGGGCTGCATCCCTTTGCAACACTCACCTGTGGCCAAGCAGCAACTCTGGAGAGGGGACAGGACAGGCAGAGACAGTCTGGGTCCTGTCCAGGAGGGCACACGAGGCCGAATAGCCTCCTGCACACAGCAACAGGCTCCCTCAGGCTCTCTGGTATGTATGCCCCAAGGCACAAAACGGCTGCTGACTTTTATACCCTGAAGCTAGGGGCTGCCAGAGCAGCCCAGCCCTGGAGCAGGAAAGGCTGCCAGCCAGGAGCCCTGGGGCTGGGCTCAGGCCAGCCTCCTAATGTTAGTGCCAGGTCGCATCTACACATGCATTAGAATGCATTAACTTATTGCACCTAAATTTAATCACTGCACTTGCAGGTAATTAAATTTAGGCACAATTAGCCTAAATTACTACACAGTAAGGGTGCGCACATGTAGACGCATGCCCATACTGTGCAGTAACTTAAGCTAAGGCACATTAAAGCACCCAGAGAGTACTCTCTAACTATGAGGATGGTCAAGCAATGGAACAGGTTACCTACCAGGGTTATAAAATCTCCATCACTGGAAGTTTTTAAATACATGGCTACGCAAATAGATTCTGGGATGATTTGGACAAGGATTATTCTGCCTGGTGTGGGGGGCTGGACTAGATGACCTCGTGCAGTCCCATCCAGCTCTGTTTTCTATGATTTTATGAGTCTATAATAAAAGATCACTGAGAAGCAGAGTAAACGTTTGCAGAATCAGGCCCTTGTCACACATTGCACTTAGGACATGATTAGCCAGATAATCATGTTTTAAGTTGTAATTAGGCTTCATGTTCTGTAACAGGGAGCCCACTGTGTACACTCCCCTTCTGGGTATTCATATAACAGAAGCCCTATCTTGCCTGTACCCCTCCCTCCACCCCCATCTCCTTTTTGTGCATTCCTTTTTGTGCATTTCTTTTTCCTTCTATGTATTAGCAGAGACCTAGCACACACATTGCATGGATATTTCATAGACATTAGGGCTGGAAGGGACCTCGGAAGATCATCGACTCCAGCCCCCTGCCCAAAGGGCAGGAAGTCATAGGATTCCCATAGGTTCATAGGATCCCAGCAAGATGAGCATCCAGTTTGCTCTTGAAGGTGTTCAATGTGGGCGCTTGAACCACCTCCGGTGGCAGGCTGTTCCAGACCTTGAGGGCTCGGACAGTAAAGAAATTCTTCTTTATGTCCAGCCTGAAACGGTCTTGTAGTAGTTTATGACCATTCGACCTAGTCGTCATCCCTTGGGGTGCTCTGGTGAACAAACGTTCCCCCAGATACTGGTGGTCACCCCTGAAAAACTTATAGGTGGCCATCAAATCACCCCTGAGCCTGCGCTTTTCCAGGCTAAAGAGCCCCAGGGCTCTCAGTCTGTCATCGTAGGGTCTGCTTCCCTGACCTCTGATCATGCACGTGGCTCTTCTCTGGACTCTCTCAAGCTTCTCCACATCCTTTTTGAATTGTGGAGCCCAAAACTGGACGCAGCACTCCAGCTGTGGCCTCACTAAGGCCGAGTACAAGGGGAGAATGACGTCCCGGGATTTGCTTGAGAAGCATCTATGGATGCAAGCCAGCATTTTGGTCGCTTTACTAGCCGCAGCATCGCACTGCAGGCTCATGTTCATCTTGTGGTCAATGATGACCCCCAAGTCTCTTTCTTGCATAGTGTTGGCCAACATAGCACTGCCGAGCCTATAAGGATGCTGCGGGTTTTTCTTCCCAAGGTGGAGAACCTTGCATTTATCGGCGTTGAACACCATCAGATTCTCAGATATGGCAAGGTTTGGAGCAAGCCAGAAAGCTGAAGTGGCTTTCTGTAGGAGAAATCTACAAACTACATCTACATATCAATTGAGCTAAGTGTCACTAAAGAAAACAAAAGAACTAAAATATCCACTTCAAAGCAAAGCCTGTAAGAGAAAAGCCAAGGTGCATTGAAAACATGACTGTAAATATATGAACACATTCCCCCTTTGATTAAGACCTATTTCCCAAAACAAACTTCCCATATGTCTAAAGTTTTATGCTAAATCAGTCTATGTGACTGCATCTAACTTAACTCACTTACTGTCGTCAGTGGCCTTTGATCCTCACTACGTCACATTGCATTTGTATATATTTCTCACAGTGCATTTTTATATTGACTGTCTCACCTTTGCCCTGGCATTCTGTATTTGTTTTATACCTTTTAACTTTAATAAATGTACTCTTTAGAGTAAGTAATACCTTGTATTATTAAAATTATTATTATAAGAATGCACTGGAATTGTGATCACTGGAATTGTATTGCAGTATTGGACTGGTCCCCTGAGTGAATGCAAGTATGTATGAGTCAGTAGGTAATTGAATGATAAAGCAAGAGCCTCTGGCTGTTAATTGACAGTAGCCTAACCAGAGGAACTTACCATCACAAAACTCTACAAGTCATTTCAAGCTAATCAAGCCATCAGAAACCCTCAACAACACAGCCATTGAGTCAATCAAGTCAATGGTAGACTCCCAAAACTGCACCATTGGGCAGAACTCCCAGTGACTATGACTGACAGCTGTCATCCACTACTCAAGACCCACATGGGACAGTGACCTCTGAATTGGGCAGCCAAGATGATGCTGGGAGATCACAGAAGTCTGCCAGAAAGGGATAAAAGGCTGTGAAGCATGATCCTCAGTGGTGCCCTCTCAACCAGCACCCGACCTACCAAGACAGAAGGACAAGCAGGCAACCCCTTTCTGGAGAAGACATCACCTTGGAGGAAGCTGACCATTGACAGCAGACTCCAGTTCCCCAGATAGGTATAAACCAACATCAGTGTTACACTACTATTGAAGCAATTGCATGTGTGAGTCAGTGTGTGTTAAGGTGGCTAGTACCCCTCATAACTCAAAGTTTCCATTTATGATTTTATTGGTAATTTTATATCCCATACAATAAATTAGAATTTATTATGATCCTGTGAGTTGGTCCTTTGTAGCCAACAGTTCAGTCAATTGATGGTGTGATAAAAGGAGGAATAAGCCACAAAGCTATTCTGCAAAAAATGTGTAATACCTTTGTGGCTGGTTCCCATCATGCTATTAATTGAACAAGTGGCCAGGGGCACCCCATACCTGGGAGCCCCATCAACAGGCCGGGATTTGCTTGAGAAGCATCTATGGATGCAAGCCAGCATTTTGGTCGCTTTACTAGCCGCAGCATCGCACTGCAGGCTCATGTTCATCTTGTGGTCAATGATGACCCCCAAGTCTCTTTCTTGCATAGTGTTGGCCAACATAGCACTGCCGAGCCTATAAGGATGCTGCGGGTTTTTCTTCCCAAGGTGGAGAACCTTGCATTTATCGGCGTTGAACACCATCAGATTCTCGTCCGCCCACTTGCTGAGCCTGTCCAGGTCAGCCTGGATCACCCTCCTGTCCTCAGGTGTGGACGCTTTACCCCAAAGTTTGGTGTCATCGGCAAACTTAGCCAGTCCGCTTTTG
>NW_005843548.1:12030-13116 GCF_000455745.1 Alligator sinensis
TGGTGGACCCAAGGCGACAATTGGCCAGTTTCACCAAGAGGTGATCATGGGATACCAGATCGAAGGCTTTTTTGAAGTCAAGATATATGACATCAATCTCTTCTCCCTTGTCCAGGTGATAGGTCACCTGGTCGTAGAAGGAAATGAGATTGGTCAAGCAAGACCTACCCGCAACAAACCCGTGCTGGCTATCCCTTAAGATGTTGGCGTCGGCTAGTCCATTAAGGATGGCCTTTTTAATAAGCTTTTCTAAGACCTTCCCGAGATAGAGGTCAGGCTGATGGGCCTGCAGTTTGCCGGATCCATTTTCCTCCCTTTCTTGAAGATCTGTGCCAGGGGCTAGGCTATGATGCTCGACAGCTCTTTGAGTACCCTGGGGTGCTTTCCAGCTCCTTGAGTACCCTGGGGTCAGGGCCAGCTGACTCGAAGGTATCCAGCCTCTCAAGGTGTTCCTTCATGAAGTCAGCATTGATGGAAGGCAGGAGATCATCCTCACCCGGACCTCCCTGTCCCATAGTGGGCATGGGCGTCCTATGGGACTGATGAAAGACCAATGCAAAGTACCCATTTAATAGGTTGGCTTTTTCCTGGGCGTCAGTTGTCAGATGTCCCATCTGGTTTAGCAGGGGTCCAATGTTGCCCTTGCTTTTCCTCTGGCTTCCCACATATCTGAAAAAGGACTTTTTATTGTCCTTGATATTTGAAGCTAGTTGGAGTTCAGTTGCAGCCCTGGCTTTCCTGGTTTGCTCCCTGCAGGACCAGACCAGTACAGAATATTCCTCCTTGGAGGTGAATCCCACCCTCCATCCTTTGTAGGCCTTTTTTTTATAGCCTCAGGAGGTCTGCTAGATCCCTGGAGAGCCAGGGGGGCTGCTGTGCCCTCTTGCTGCCTTTCCTCTGAGATGAAATAGAATTATCTTGTGCATTGAGGATCGTTCCCTTGAGGAGCAACCACTCTTCCTGAACTGCCCTCCCCCTGGGGTCATGGTCGCTTAGGGCCTCACTGACAAGCCTCCTGAGCTGGTCAAAGTCAGCTTTCCTAAAGTCAAGGTCTTCAGTGTTGCTGACTGACTTGCCAGCTTTACG
>NW_005843548.1:13473-26668 GCF_000455745.1 Alligator sinensis
TGACTTTGGGTGGGAGGTCTGTAGTAGACTCCCACCGTTGTGACCCTGTGCCATGTTCCCCATGGATTTTAACCCAGAGGGTCTCTAGTCATCCACCCTGGTTGCCAATATCAGCTTGCAGGGATGTGTAGCTTTCCTTAATATAGAGAGCTACACCCCAGCCCCTTTAATCTACTCAGTCTCTCCTGTACAGGGTATAGCCATCTGTACCCGTGGTCCAGTCATGGGTGGAGTCCCACCAGGTCTCCGTTATCCCTATGATGTTGTAATTATTTGTGTTAAGCAAGACAAGTTCCTCCTGCTTATTCCCCAAGCTCCTGGCATTTGTGTACAGGCAGGCAAGTGTCCCCTTGGGGGCTCTTGCCTTGCCCACAAATTGTACCAGGGCTGGGGCAGGGGTGGGCTCCCTTAAGTGCCTTGGCCTGCTGGCTTTGCAAGGGTTGCTCAGCGGGCCAGCAGTGGCAGTAGTCCCCCCGTCCCCCAGCGGGCTTAGTTTAAAGCCCAGTGGAGCAGGTCAGCCAAACTGGTTGAGAAGAGCCTCCTCCCCAGTGAAGAGAGGTGGAGGCCATCTCTTCCCAACAGCTCGCTGCCTCTCTCACCAAAGAGCGGGCTGTGGTCATGGAAGCCAAATCCTTCCCGATGACACCAGCGCCGCAGTCTTTGGTTGACTACCTGGATCCTCCTCTCCCTCCTCAGCCCATACCCGGAGACTAGGAGGATCAAAGAAAACACCACCTGTGCCCCCAAACCCTTTAGCCCAGCTCCCAAATCCCAGTAGTGCCTCATGACCCAGCTAGGAGCGCTCCGAGCCATGTCATTGGTGCCCGCATGAATAAGGAGCATGGGATAGTGGTCAGTGGGCTGGAGGAGCTTAGGGATCTTCTCCGCAATGTCTCGGATACGGGGCCCTGGGAAGCAGCAGACTGCCCATGCTGAGGGGTCGGGGAGGCAGATTACCCCCTCAGTCCCCCTCAGGATGGAGTCTCCCATGACAAATACTTTGCATTTTGTCTTGGGGAGAGAGGGGGCAGTAGCTACAGATGAGCTTGTGTTGCCTGCGGGAACTGGCAACTTAGCAGGCACTGCTGGGGCTGCAAGAGGTTTGTACCTGTTGCTGACCTCCAGTGGGGGAGGGGCCTTGACCACCTTGGTCCATCCCCCAGACTGGACAGAATGGGAGGTCCCGGAGTCCTCCCTTGTCCTGGAGGGAGACTGTGGTCTACCCTCCGGCTCCCACAGGAGAAAGGCCTGGCAGTAGGAGTCTATCTCCTGCTCGCAGTCTGATGGCACGCAGTCTCTGGACTGCGGCCTGGAGCTCCTCTAGCTGGCATGCCAGAGACCCCAAAAGAGAGCAGACCCCACAAGGGGAGGTAGCCATGCTCCCTGGCCCCAAAGCCTGAAAAAGGGACAGGCAGCCCCCGCAGCCGAGAGCCAGGGGCTCCCTCTGCGTAGAGCCTGGAACCATGGGCTCTGTCTGGGTGGAGGTCTCTGAGGTGCCGGGGGCGGGGCTGACCCCTCGGGGTGCAGCGAGTGCCCATCTGTGGCATGCCACTGGTACACGGGCTGGGCCTGAGTCTACCTACCCTAGGGGGCTCGCAGGCAGGGCCTCAGGCCCTCCAGCGCACCCTCCTGTGCAAACTCCGCCCTAACTCACATGCCGGCAGACAAGCATGCCTGTTTGTGTGGCTCCCTGGGGGGCTGGGAGAAGTAGGGGCACTTACCTCTGGCTGTGCTGGGGGTCAGCAGGGGGCTCCGCAGCTGCTGGGGGGGTCTCTGGGGGGCTGCTGGGGGAGTGGGGGCGTAGCGGGCTTTCACCCACACATCTCTCCCCACTCCCGGAGCCTAACTGAGGCTTTTTGCTGTTGGCAAAAACTAAACTCAGCAGGGAATGTTACTATCTCCCATAAGATAAATCACTTAAATTAATTCAAGCAGCCTCAAAATGTTATTACAAATGCATAATTTGGGGGTCTCTGGGGGGCTGCTGGGGGAGTGGGGGCGTAGCGGGCTTTCACCCACACATCTCTCCCCACTCCCGGAGCCTAACTGAGGCTTTTTGCTGTTGGCAAAAACTAAACTCAGCAGGGAATGTTACTATCTCCCATAAGATAAATCACTTAAATTAATTCAAGCAGCCTCAAAATGTTATTACAAATGCATAATTTTATCCTAATTCTTAACTATTCAGAGCAAATGATTTAGGTACCAGCATAAAACTATGAATCTTTACTACTTGAAACTAGCATGAGGGTAAAGCTTTTTTTTTAGCTCAGCCTCAGAGTTGCAATACTGGTTTCTTAAGACAGACCAAAATACTGGGAGTACAAGTGGGAAGGCAGAACACTACAGAGAATACTCATTCATGAGGTAAAAAACAGGCTGGGAGTTCAAGTCTACATGTGGGTAAGTGATCTTAAAGCTGAATATGTGATAGTTGCTGGATTCATTTTTTTTTCTGCTCTGAGACATGCCAAGCTGAGATGCGATCCAGATCCCATCTGACCAGTGACAGGACTCTGGCCTGCAAAGATGGAACTTGGGGTTTCACCATACCATGCCGAACCCCAAGATTCTAGGCCAGGCTGCCATGGGAGCCCTAAAAATGTGTGAGAGGATGGGTGAGTCGGTGCAGCCAAATGATTTTTTTCCAGTTTGATCCCTGGGTCTCTACAGAGCAGTATAGAAAGGCCTCTTTTGTGGCTAAAGGGTGCAGGTTGTGAGCTGGAAATAAAAAGGGTGACAGTTCAAGTCTGGGAGTGGGCATTGGATCTTAAGTCTCAGTTTATGCTGGTAGCTGGATGAAATTATTTTTTTCCCACCTCGAGACATGCCAAACTGAGACGTACAGCAAAGCCCATCTCACCAGTGCCAGGGCTCCGGTCTGCAAAAAGGTAGGGTTTCCGTGGGAGTCCTGGGAATGTGTATGAAGATGGGTGAGTCAGCGTGGCCAAAATGGGGTTTTTTAATTTTTTAGTTTTTGGGCAGCCAAGAGAGTTCAGGCCTCAGCTGGTAAGAAGACAGCAGGCCTGTGGGCTTGCGAAGCATCTCTGAGGCTGAGCATCAGGCTGGCAGATAAAAGGGGAAAGTTTGGGGCTATTCGTGGACCCTTTTTGCTGGGCAGATGGCCCTTTCACATGGCCTGCCAATTTTAATTTTTTGGGAGGCTGCCAAGCACAGTGTGGGGTGTGCGCCTCTTTCTGGCCGGTGGTAGTGTGAGCCTTGGGTCTCTAGGGAGCAGCACAGGCAGCCTTGGCTGGGTAAAAAAATGTTGTTCCCGCCCCAAGACATGCCAAGTTGAGATGCGCTGCAGAGCCCATCTGACCAGTGCCAGGACTCCTGCAAAGATGCAGGGCTTGAAGTGGCATGCTGAAACCCCTTGGGGAAGCACATTACCACAACAAGCACTGTATCTTTTCAGGCCGGAGCCCTGGCACTGCTCAGATAGGCTCTGCAGCACATCTCAACTTGGCATGTCTTGGGGCAGCCCCAGGGCTCAACCTGCCATCCGTCAGAAACAGGTGTGCATACCCCACCACCCTCGGCAGCGCAAAAAAAAATTTTTTTTAATTGATGGGCAGCATGAAAGGGCAGTCTGCCCAGCAAGAAGGGGTCACAAGCAGCCCCAAATTCTCCTCTTTTATCTGCCAGCCTGTTGCTCAGCCTCAGAGATGCTTCACAAGCCCACAGGCCTACTGTCCTCTTACCTACTGGGGCCTGAATGGTCTCAGCTGCCCCAAAACTAAAACATTAAATAAATGCATTTTGGCTGCACCAACTCACCCATCCTCAGACACATTCCCAGGTCTCCCATGAAAGCCCAGCCTAGAAAACTGGGGATTGACATGGCATGCATTTTGCAGGCTGGGATCTGCAGCACATCTCAGCTCGGCATGTCTCAGGGCAGAAAAAAAAAATTTAACCCAGCCACAGCCATAAATTGAGACTTAAGATCACTTGCCTACACCCAGACTAGAACTGCCAGCCTTTTGGGTCCCAGCTTACCACTCGGAGCTTGGCATGGCACAGATAAAACAGGAGATTAGCTCCACAATAAAGACTCAATGTCTAGATGTGCAGCTCTATTGGCCTGCAGGAAACTAATTAACTCAGCCTCAGGTTAGTACTTGTAAATAAATACTATCACTCCTGTGATGGAGTTCTTCTCTGTGAAGCAAAACACATGTAGAAGTTGATGGGGCTGGCTGGGGCACAAGGTTGTTTCAATGCAGGGGCTACCTGCCAGTTAGCCCCACACTGGAGCACTCTCACGCCCGAGCCTGCCCCCTGCAGCACATTGAGCCAGTTTGGATCAGCCTGAGGCTGGCAGGCTGACCCCCAGAGGCCCCTGCCAGCCAAGCTGCTCTGACCCAGCTCAATGTGCTGCGGTCCCAGGTTCATATGAAGATATGGCATCCGGGAGCAATAAACTCCAATGCAATATGTACCGGAGTCTATTTGCTCATCTTAATTTCATGTGTAGATGAACCCCTTAAGCCTAAATTTAGGCTCCTAAATGATGAATATTCAGAAATTCAAAAACACCCAAGATTAATAGCAACAACATTCATTCAGTGACTATATTTGGGACTGCAAAAATTCCCAGTCCCTTAGGGTGCCTACACATGCAGCGAGGCTGCTCCAATATGCTGTAATTAGTGTGTGGGAGCAGACTTGATTAATCAAGACTGCTGGACTGTGGTAATTACCGCACTCCAGCAGACTCCGGTGTTACATGTATCAGTATCCCCGTGCTAAAAAATAGCGGCGGGGGCACTTTAACTAAAGTTCATTCAACTAGCTTTAGTTAAACTGGACTGCATGAACAACACGTGCCCCTGGCAGCTGGGGGGGCACAATAGTGCTGGTGGCAGCAGAAGCGTGGCACAGGGGCGGGAGCATGGTGGCAGAAAGCGAGGAGTTTCCACAGATGCCGCTGGCACTGTCAGCAGCGGTGGGCAGTGTGATGAGTGCCAACCAGGGGTCGGCGACCACCCACAGACTCCACCGGCAGTACTGGGGGGCGGGGGGTGAGCTGCAACCTCCTGCCTTTTCATAGGGGGTGCACCACCATGCTCAGGGAGAGCATGTGCACCTGCGTGCACGCCCTACGTATCGCCAATGCCACCCTGCCACCATTTTTAGTGTGAGGACGCTGATACACAAGATGCTCCGGGCACTTTAATTACAGCGGCTCTCAAAAGCGCTCTTATTGAAGTCCCCCCCTGCCCCCACACCCCACAGAGCATGTCTATAAACACCCTTAAGCCCTGACTTCTATGTACATACAGAAGTGTCCCAGTCTGAGCAGCTAAGTATCAGCTAAGCTAAGTCCTCAAAGGAACCCAGTCCAGCAGGTGTGCTGCTAACTTGCATAACACACACCAACAGAACTGAATTCAGCACAAAGCACAGCAGCCACATTGAAGCCACTTGACTTTTTCAAGCAAAAACCTGGCTAGAAAAGGAAATGCTGATGGTGTGTGTTTGTAGTGTCACTGTTAAGATTTAAAAGGTAATTTGCATGAACTTTAATGTTGCTGTTATGATAGTTTATAGCTTGTTACGCTGCTGTAAACATAATCACATAAGGTGCTATCACCAAACACATAGTGATGCTATTCATATGATAGACTCCGTAATCATGTGTCATGTTTATGAAGTAAGCTTTGGTAACAAGTAAATTATCAAATCAGAAAATACCCTGGATATGAAACCGAGGCACATACACTTGATTGCCTTGTAATTTAAAAGGCAATTAATATGGAATGTAATGTAACTCTTGACCAACAGACCAGTGATAAGAGCATTTGCCAAGTAAATGCAAGACTGGGTTTGTAGGCACTTCTCAGCTAAAGGAGATTCAAATGTGCATCTCCCACCTCTCTGGACAGTGCCCTAACCCCCTGCCTACAAAACAGGCTATGTACCTTCCACCTCTTCTGTTGAAAGTAGGTCATTAAGTGCCACAAGTCATAAGGAAGGCCATTTGCTAAGAAGAAATCAAGCCAAACAAACTTGTGATGCTTCCTGCTCACTCTTCGACAAAGAAACGATTTAGGAAAATGAAGGGAATGCTGTGGATATAGTGTATCTGGATATCAGCAAGGTTTTTGACAAAGTCCCACATGATCTCCTCATAAACAAATTGGAGAAATGTGGACTGGACAAAAGTACTATAAGCTGGTTAGATAACTGACTCAATAGCCAGAAGCAAAGGGATTATAAATGGAACCATGTCAGAATGGCAGGAGATTCTGAGTAGAGTCCCACAGGCATCTGTCCTGGGTCCAGTGCTGTTCAACATGTCTATTAATGACTTGGTTGCTGGAATTGAGAGCTTCTTGGGCAAATTTACAGATGAAACAACACTGAGAAGGACTTCAAACATGTTGGAGGATGGGAATGCAATTTAGAAAGATCTTGACAAACTGGAAAGCTGGGCTGGAGCTAATGGGATGAAATTCAACGAAGGCAAATGCAAGATGCTACACCTTGGGAAGAAGAGTCAAAAACACAACTAGAAAAGGGGTTGCATTTGGGATGGCAGCACTACAGAGAAGGATTTGGGAGTCTTGGTAGATCACTGATTCAATGAGTCTGCAGTGTGACGTAGCTGCACAAGAGGCAAATAGAGTTTTGCATCCATAGCAACATTAAGTACAAGACATGGGAGGTGATAGTGCCTCTTTACTTGGCACTGGTTAGGCTTCATTTAGAGTACTGTGTTTTGGGCTCCTTATTTTAGGACACAAAGTTAAAGAGGGTCCAGAGGTGGGCAGCAAAAATAATCAGCGGCTTAGAAGGCAAGTCAGACAAGGAAAGGCTGAAAGAAATACGCATATTCAGCTTGCAGAAAAGGCACTTAAAAGGGGATATGATAGCTCTTTAGATATTTGAAGAGTACTGTCATAAAGAAAAGGAAAAACACCTTTTCCCTTTTGCTGCAGGAGCAGGATGCAGACCAATGGCTTAAAATTGCAGCAAATTTGCAAAGATTGGATATCTTCTGAGACTGGATATCAGAAAAAAAACAAACTATTTCACAATTAGAACAGTGAGGCAATGGAATGGATTGCCTAGAGAAGTTGTGGGATCTCCATCATTGGAGGTGCTCAAGATAAGGTTGGACAAGCATTGGTCAGGGCTAACCTACACATAGCTATGCTTGTGCTCTACTGTGGGTATTTCCCATGTTTCTGGGCTTTGCTGATTACTATATGTAGCTGGGAAGGAATTTTCTCCACCTCCTGATGCTACAAGCATCAGGTTTTGGGGTTTGGGGCAGGGGGGTCACCTTCCTTAGAAGTATTGGGAGTTGGCTACAGCCAAACCTGGAGATTTTGATTGGGGTGCATCAGTGTTCCTGCTGGGACTAAAACCTGGAGTTTCTTGGTTAGGGAATCTAGCCCCCCTACTCAGGGTCAGACTGATTGCCATATTTGGGATCAGAAAGAAATTTTACCCCATGGTCAGACTGGTGGACTGTGGCAGTTTTTTACCTTCCTTTGTAGTAGGCAGTGTAGCCCTCTTCCTCAGCTTTCTTAAGTATTTTCTAACAACCTTCGCAACAGCAGGACATTGGCCACCCAATCAGAGATTCTCTCTACCCCCCTTTCTCCCTCCCCTCAAAAAAGGTTAAATAGCTCCTCTATCTCCAATTGAGCCCACACAGCACAGAGCAACCCCCTAAAATACTCAGCTGTTTCCTTTCCAGTTTTCCCTAGCTCCTGAGCTCCAAAGCCTTTCTGCTGGTCTCTCTCTCATCATGCTCCTCAGGCAGACAAGGTTCTTTGGGTAGATGTGATATCTTTTATTAGACCAACTAAATAGTTGGGAAAATTGTTCTTTGCAAGCTTTTGGGCACAAACACCCTTCTTTAAGCATAGGGAGAGTCTGCTGGTGTGTGTGCTGTCCTGGGTGGAATAAAAGGCAAAATGCAAAATGCAGGTCTGTGAAAATGCAAATGCCTGGCAGTGAGGATCAGAGATCATGGGAGATGTATGAGACAGGAAGGGAGTGGGGGAATGTTGACCTGGTGACATAATGTAGCTGATGAAATACAGACAGGTTACCTGGGGCTATCGGATGGTTATAACATGCCATAAATTTGGACATGCCAGGACAAGAAATGTAACACCTGACAACAATTCTCCACCACTCCCACAATAACTACAGACCTATCACTTCCACAACAGACCTACCACCATCCCTGGATATTACACCTCCACCTCCAGAAATGTAATATACCTCATCCAGTGTGCTAAACGACCTGATGGAAAATACATGGAAGAAACCAAAAACAACTGCATACCAGAATGAACACACACCAAAATTCTATCAAAGAAAAAAATACCCAGTTACCTGTGGGTGCACACTTCTCACAAGACAACCACACTCTCTCCAATCTCTCATTTCTAATCCTCAAAGAAAATTAAGCAAACACCTTTTGTAGATGAGCCTATGAACTTCACTTCATCAATCTACTGGATACAAATATCATGGACTAAATATAGACATTGGATTTATGGCACATTATAACCTGCCTGCCATCTAATAACCCCAGGTAACCTGTCTGCATTTTACAAGCTACAGTCTATCACCAAATCAACATTCCCCCCTTTCCCCACCCCCACCACCTACCTGTGTCATACCTATTGTCTCTCATGTTTTCTGAAACTCACTGCCATGCATTTACATTTTCACAGACCTGCATTTTGCATTTTGGTTTCTATTCCACCTATTCACACAATTCACCAGCAGACTCTCCCTATGCCGGAAGAACAGACTTGGTGGTCAAAAACTTGCAAAGATCAATTTTTCTAACTATTTAGTTGGCCTAATAAAAGATGTCACATTTACCCAAAGAACCTTGTCTGCCTATGTCCTTAGACCAACAGGGCTATAACCAACCCCCCTCCCCCCCCGCACGCACTCTGTCCAGCCTGTTCTTCCCATTGTTATGCTTAGCTCGTCCTCCTCCAGCTGATGCCTCTGGGGTATTCTCTCAGAAAGAATGTGTACAAAGCCCACCTGAAACATCAACAGGATTCAAGTCTTGTTGCTGCTAGGAATCCCTCTTGTCTTGTCTTGTCCTGTACATAACCAGCCCCTTTATTCCCTATCCACAGGCTAATGAGGTAAACTGAGGCACACAACACTATAACAATATGAATGCAGTTCACATAGAAATTCTAATATTATAAAAGCCTAAGTCTGTCTGTCTGTCTTTAATGCTTTCTTCGCACTGTGATTGGCTGACGGAAACAGCGAATCAGAGTGCTTCAAGCATGGGGGAGTGCCACCATGATTCTGAAGCCACACTGAGGACTGAACAGGGGGTGATGGAGCAGGGGCCAGCAGCACCATCATTCTTGTTGGGCAATCGGCTAGTTACAATAAACACCATAAAAAAGTTTTTAAAAATTCCCAATTTCAACCTTTTCTGTCACACAAACTGCATCATTCTTCCTGAATTTGTGTTGCACTTGTGTCTTTCAGTGTATGGCCAAAGATTATGCATTTACAAAAAATGACACACTTATCATTTCTCTGAGAAATGAAGAAAAATAAACACTTTTATAACTGATGGTACTATGATGAAGAAGACCATAGACATTTTTGTCAAGTTGTGCCTTTCTCCAACAGAAAGAGCTCTGTTTGTGTGTGTTTCTTCATTTCTCAGAGAAATGATGTGTCATTTTTGTGAACGCATAATCTGTGGCCATACACTGAAAGACATAAGTACAACACAAATTCAGGAAGAATGATGCAGTTTATGTGACAGGAAAGGTTGAAACTGGGAATTTTTTTTTACTTCATTGTTGAAATTATTATCAGTCAATGGTGATAAAAGATTTTGCATCAAAAAGCAACAAAGACATTTTAGGCAGAAAGCTGTGAGAAAAAAGAAAGACGTGACAAAAATAGTGCTTTTCTGTACCTTTCTCCAGCAGAGAGCTCTGTTTGTGTATGTTTCTTCATTCTGTCACAGAATAAGGACTATAAGATAATGACAAAACAGTAGATAGCATGCAGGGTAAATTTGTACCTTATAGACTAACTAAATCAGAGGTGCATAGCATAAAGTTTTGTAAGCAGCAGCTTACTATATCAGATGCTAACTTCTTTCTTACTTTTTACCTACTACAGCATCTGATGAAGCATTTACTTACTACAGAATAAGTCCATCAGCATCTGATAGTGAGCTGCTGCTTAGAAAAGCTTATGCATCTCTGATTTAGTTAGTCTATAATACGCAAATCTACTCTGCCTTCTTTCTGCCTGACTTCAGACTAACACAGCTAACTGCCTGTCTGTGATCTTGGATGCAAAATCTTTTATCACTGTTGGTTGATGACAGTAGATAACCTCCAGACGCACAACATTGTGATGCCTTGTTTTGGGGCAGTGGTTCTCAACCTTTTTAAACTCAAGGCGGCCCTTGGAAAGTATCATTTCTTAGTTTTCACTTTCTTTTTGATTTAAAAAAAAAATAAGAAGAAAGCAGTTTTCGTGTGCGTGTGCGCGTGCCCAGGCCGCCTCAGGCTCCGGGCGGGGCGGCGGCGCGGTTCGGGCGCTAGAGGCGCTGCGCAGCAGACACGCCGGGCGCGGCGCGGCCATAGCGGATGCGGGGCGGCGGTGATGGAAGGGGAGAGCACATCGGCGCTGCTTTCGGGCTTCGTGTTCGGCGCACTCGCCTTCCAGCACCTCAACGCCGGCTCGGACACTTTGAGACCCGCCCTCACTGCGGCGCGTCTCCACGCGGGGGCTGGGCCCTGGGCCCGGGCGTCCCCGAGGCGCCGGGCGGGGGTTGCCCTCACACTGTATGCTGGGTGTGCGTGGGAGGGATGAGACTGGTCCCGGCCCCTGCGGTTTCGGTTTCGTGTCAGCCCTGGAAGCCCGCCCTCCCCCAGTTGCAGTTTAACAGCCGCGGCCTCCCTTGCGGGGCGGGGCCTGGGCTGCCAGTCGTGCCCACAGCACCAACGCCCGGTCGCTCCCTTCCCTTCCCTTCCCTTCTTGATGCTGCACGTGGCAGGGGGTGTTTAAGCCTCCTTCAGAGGTACTGGGTGTTGGCTGCAGCAGCCAAGCCTGGAGAAGGTGCGTGGGCAGTGCCAGTGTTTCTGCTGGGACCAAAGCCAGAGGTTCCTGGCTGGAGGGCATTGCCCCTCTGCTGGGGGTCAGACCCATCCTCATATTTAGGCTCTGGAAGGAGTTTCACCCCATGCTCAGACTGGCACAGGCTGCGGGGCTTTTGCCTTCCTCTGTAGCACGGATGCGGCCCTCTGCCAGGAGTCCCTCGGGTGTACACTGACAGCATTTCATAGAAGCAGGGCGTTGGCAGCCATAGGTCCCCTGCTTCACCCATGGCAGGGGAGGGTGTTGTGCCAGGGCTGACAGTAGTCTTCTGTAGAGTTTAGATCAGAGAGACAAAATACAGGCTGAAGGCCAGATTCAATCTGCCAAGGGGATTCGTCCGACCCATAGTGGGTCCCTGGACCTGCTTGGCCTGGGTGGTGGAACATGCAGCTTGTCCCACCGGCCCCGGGTGTGCAGTGGGGCTGAGGCACCATGGCCAGACTCACTTCCTGGCAGCCCCCACAGTGGCAGCTCCTGCCAGCCTCTGCCACTGGACCCAGCCCTGCTGCCCAGGCACCCCAGCCTGCCCACCCCACACCCAGTGCCAGGGACATTGGACCCACTCCATGGAGACTGGCCCAGGACCTGTGTGGGCAGAATACACTGATGGGATGGGGCTGTGAGCAGGCAGGGAGTGGCATCCAGGAGCGGAGCGGAGGCAGGGGCGGAGAGGGCAGGGTTGGGATCAGGATTGGGGGCAGTGACAGTGTGGGGTCAGGGCCCAGGGCAAAGCTACAATCCACAGCCCATGCGTCCCTTCAATGGGCACTAGTTCCATGTGCACAGGCATGCCAGGAACAGATCGTGGCTCTACACCAGGCCCCGGCCCCACTCTGTAACCACCCCCAATACTGATCCCAGCCCTGCCTGGACCAATCTCCATGGAGACCCTGGAATTGCTAAGTGTCAACAGAGTGGGGCCAGGCCCCAGGCAGAGCCACTTAAGCAGTTGCTGTTTTGTGGGCAGGGGCTGAGCTGACCTGGTGTGTGACAGTTCACTAAAATTCCCTAAGTGGCCCTCCGGCCCAAATAATTGCCCACCCCTCATATAGATTATGGATTGATTATATAGGTTGGTTTAGAAAGAAATAATCTTGCCTCAGGCAGAGGGTTGGACTAGAAATTCTCTTACCAAGAACAGTGGTTCCCAACCTTTTTTATACTGTGGACTGGCAAACATATTTAAATTTACATATTTAAATTTAATTTTTACGTGAGGATTGGATTGTGTTGGGGCATTGCAGCCATGGGCATCAGGAGACCCTGCAGGGCAGGGGGCTGCGCAGGCCTGGGGGGACCGAGCTGGGGTCTCCCAGGAAGAAGGGGCTCCACTGCCTTCCCTAGGAGCAAGCAGCGGAGCCGCCTCCCCGCACTCTTCCCCAGGCATTTCCTGGTCCACGTGGCCCCGCTCCCAGCTGTGGGCGGGGCTGGGGGGGTCCTGCCCCTCCCGGCACAGGGCCCTGTACCTGCTCTGCAGGCAGGACCGCACCTCACCAGGCATAGCCATCGTGGCAGGAGTGGGACAGGGCATACAAAGCCAGCTGCCTCTCTCCCGGGGCTGCCCCACCACCCAGCTTTAACCCCGCACATGAGTGCCGGCAGCCCAGCAGTCAACCCTTCCGGGCCGCAGCAGTGATTGGGAACCTCTGACCTAGATTACAGGTAAACCTCTGTGTAGACTACTGATAAAAGAGACAGGAACAGGTCTACAATCCAACCTTTTATTTGCTTGCACCTTAAAACAAGAAAACAAACTTTTATCCCAAAGTCTATCTGGCTACCCACAATAGCACAATATAGATCTCCTCTATACAGGCTGGGGAGACTCAAGGTGAGAGGAGGGTGGCACGCAAATCGGCAGCAGGTCTTCTTGAATTTTTAGAGTTCTCCAAATTTCCCTCCAGCCCATGCCCAATATTAAAACCAGACATTCTAAATATTCTAATAAATGACCTCTGATTGGTGTTATTTAAATTTCTTTGTTTCACTGAAACTTTTGGAACTGGAATGAACCAGATCTTTTGTGGACTTGGAAGGTATCAATTATTTGGGATTTATA
>NW_005843548.1:26699-27533 GCF_000455745.1 Alligator sinensis
GGGGGGGTTATCTCCTTTCCTTCCCCATTGTGGAATGCTGTTTCTGGTTCTTCTTTACCTTACTTTACGGCCTTTTTGACAGGCTGTTTTTTTTTTTTACTTATTGTCTAAATATTTTCACAAAAACATATCTATTATAACAAAATAACATCTAATGCTTTTGGTTACATGAATCACTACTACTACTACTTGAAGATAAAGCTATGATATAGCGTATATGGATTATTTAATGTATTTAGTTCTCTTACCTCCTTTCAGGCCTTCTCGTTTAAGTGTGTTTGGTAATTTCCTGTCTGTGCTGACCAACTTAGTTGTCATGGCTGCAAAGGTTCACACTCCTTTTACTCAGAAACGGGCTTTGGACCTTCCGCTTAGAAGCACTTCTGCAGTTTAACTTAGGCCCCTTGAAAATGACCAAAGCTGACAACAAGGGGTCGGCAGTGTTTTTGGGCAGAGAGCCAAAAATGCCTACAGTCTTGACCTGTAAGATGTAAGTGTGTTGAAGGTGGACGGCAGGGGAGCCACAAGGGTCCTGATCCTTGTGGCAGCACAGCCCCGGTCCGTTCCTTGTTCTCCACCTCTAGGCACACATGCCAAACAAAATTCCTTCACATGCCACGCTCTGGCATGCATGCCAGGGGAGTTGCCTACCCCTGGACTAGATGACCTCTAGAGGAGAGTTAAAAACACCCTGACAGATGTAGCAGAAAGGGAGGGCAGAGCAACCAGCAAAGTCCAGAAGCCAAGAAATACCCATAGATTCATAGATGTTAGGGTCGGAAGGGACCTCAATAGATCATCGAGTCCGACCCCCTGCATAGGCAGGGAAGAGGG
>NW_005843548.1:27663-34321 GCF_000455745.1 Alligator sinensis
TATAGGCAGCCACAAGGTCGCCTCTCAACCTTCTCTTGCGGAGGCTGAAAAGGTCCAGTTTCTCTAGTCTCTCGTCGTAGGGCTTGGTCTGCAGGCCCTTAACCATACGAGTGGCCCTTCTCTGGACCCCAAGGGATGACGACTAGGTCAAATGGTCATGAACTACTACAAGACCGTTTCAGGCTGGACGTAAGGAAGAATTTCTTTACTGTCCGAGCCCCCAAGGTCTGGAACAGCCTGCCGCCGGAGGTGGTTCAAGCACCTACATTGAACACCTTGAGGAGCAAACTGGATGCTTATCTTGCTGGGATCCTATGACCCCAGCAGAGTTCCTGCCCTTTGGGCAGGGGGCTGGACTCGATGATCTTCCGAGGTCCCTTCCAGCCCTAATGTCTATGAAATCTATGAAATGTTATATTCAAACAAATTCAAAGCATTACATGGAAAGAAATTATTTTTATTGGAATACTTGTAAAAATATAAAGACAATACACAATAGCATGTACTTCCTTTACATTGTTTGTTTTAATTTAAGGAAAAAAACAAAGGCACTGAAATATGTTGACACTAATTTTAGCACACCCAAAGAACTGTGTATGATATACCGTGGTTGTCCATTCATCTACTTCAACAGAGTTTAACACTCTTCCACTGTGGTCATTGCGGCACCTCCAGTTTCACTGTCACTATCTGTAGAATCACTTTCACTACTTATTAGTTCCATTTCAGAATCAGATTGAGGCAAATCTGATTCAGAACTACTTGAACCATATTCTCTTTCGCTAAAGGATGGTTTTACCAATGAGTCTAGGGGCAAAGGCAACTTATTATCACACTGCATCTTCTTTACTAGCTGTGCTTCTGACTCATTCTCCAGAAGCAAGAGATTTTGAGAAATAGAAACAAACTTAATGGTACATTCATTTGGTTTTGATTTGACCTGCACAGCCAATTAAGTGAATTCATATCTTGATTTTTGGTTTGGATTATTATGTGCGTGTATTTACCCTCCTGTTTACAAATCAATTAAACATATATGTACTCTCTCACACACTTCCTAGGGATAATCACCTGAAAACCATTAATTACAACTTTGAAACTGCCAAGCTTGCCTAATATTGTATCGGCATCCATTCATTGTTACTAATGAATTTTATGAAACAATTAATTTTTAGAAATGGAAAATGTCCCACAGAAAAATAAAGCACTGGAAAATTTTCCGCCCCACATCTCTGTTCTGCATAAGATATTGAGGAATTATTATTAAAAGAGATGGCTAAACCTTTTGGTCCAAGGCTGACAGGCAGTCATCAAACTAAGTCCATGTCCCATTGAGGCCCCCCCCCTCCTCTTCTGACAAGTGAAGAGATTCTGAGATCTCAAATCATTTTTTTTACATAATTGTATGTTTAAAAACAAAATGCTAAGCACAATTAAAAACCTATTTCTTTCATTTTTTCCTGGTAAAATGTTCCATTTGCATCTGTTCCATCTTCTGTTCTCCCCGTCCCTCATTTTTATATATACTCTGCTGAACTGAAGGGGAAATAGCAGAAACATTTTGAGGGCCATTTTTCCACTCTGCAGCATTTCCTCACATACTTTAACTCCACAATTCTGGCATTAAATGATGGAGAAATTGTGTGTCCTGTTAAAGCAAGGGACAAGTGCAGAAGAACAAAAATGTAAAATACTTGTTTAAATGTTAAAATACCTTGCTCCCATAATTTAATTTTCCAGAGGACATAGCAAAACAATGAAGGCACTGTTTTCTAATGCAGTTTTCCTTTGTTCTCTCTCTCCTTTCAAAGGAAGGTTTCCTTCTTGGGGATGTGAAAGGTGAAGCTAAGAACAGCATTACTGACTCTCAGATGGATGATGTTGAAGTTGTTTATACAATTGGTTAGTCTTTTTATTTCCAGTAATTAAGTTCCTAAATTGGAGCTTCAGGCTGGCAATTTTATAGAATTTATCACAGCATGATATCTAAATGTGGCATTTATAATCTGGTGTGTTGATGGGGGTTTCTTTTTTAACTGTCGGAAATTTACAAACATTTTGAAAACAAAATATTTTCTCCAATAGCTTGGATTTGGAAACAAAAGTACATGTGTAAAATTCTTTGAATCTCTTTTCTACACCAGATAGCTAAAAGCAAATGTTGGACCTTGTACCTTTTCTTTCTTAGGTGTATTACTTAGCTATTCTTGGTCCAAATTCACCTTGGAGAAAATTAACATAAC
The DNA here is from genome assembly GCF_000455745.1 of Alligator sinensis. Taxonomy (NCBI): domain Eukaryota; kingdom Metazoa; phylum Chordata; order Crocodylia; family Alligatoridae; genus Alligator; species Alligator sinensis. The sequence continues at coordinate 29,907 of NW_005843548.1, forward strand.
TCTAAATTCACTGAGGTTCAAGTCTTTTTTCTCCATAAGTAAAATTTGGATGGCATTGCCTTATACAAGAGTAGTGTGAGGATTAATTTAAGTGTCTTAAAGCTAGAAAGTATTATGTGCGAGAATCAAAAGCTATTTATGTTGTTGTTGACAAACTTTCAGATGTTTTCATTTTGGGCACTAAAATGGGGGGAGCATGTTATATTTCAGACCAACCTCTGAGAGGCACATGTGAGGCCTTTGAGAGGCATTGATTCTTTAAGATGCCTTACAAAAAAGCAAAATTGCTATTGTGAGACAGTGCATGGGCCCACACTCAAACACGTAGGTGGAAGAGAGTTTACCCTACAGTAGTGGTGCCCAAACATTTGGCCCTGCAGGCTGGATGAGTGGTGTAGGGTGGGTTCATGGTTTGGATCCACTCCATGGACCCAATCTGGCATGCATGGGGCCAGGGCTCAATCCCACACGCACTGGATTAGGCCCCAGTCCCACAAGTCATATTCCAGCCATGGCCACATGCTGGATTAGGCCCACCTCCCCAACCCCAACCCCATGTGCACCCTATTAGGCGCACAACTCTGGCTCCAGCCTAGCCCCATTTGTGCCGAATTGGGCCCCTCTGCCCTGGCCCTGCACGTGCCAAACCATGCCCCCCTGCCCTGGTCTCTCTTATGCCTTGAGTTTAGTCCTGCACATACCAGACTGGGTCCCTCTACCCTGGCAAAGGCGAGCATTTTACATTTACTACTGAATTAACTGTGTTGTCATATCGGTTTCTTTTGACAGTGACATACTCTTCAGCAACCTCCTTTGAAAGGTCTGTCTCCTAAAGTCATAACCGACCCCTATTGGTCATCAGCTTCAGTGCTTCAGAAGAACCTTGATGTTATGCAAGGTTATAGTCCCAGAGAGAGAAACATGGTGTCTCACACAGGATCACTTTTATAAACTATAAAAATCAGGAGGCATGATCCAGATATATATTTGAAACATGCCTACATTGTTGTGGGTACTATAGTAATATAATCAGTGCTTTCCTTTTGTGTGTCAAATATATTCTTGAAAATAAATTTAAATTGTAAGATTTTGACGCTGAGCAAAAAAACAGAAAACTTTACCATTGAACATTACCAATCCTTTGCCCTTCTCCTGAAAATTGTTGCATGAGGGTAGACATTTGCGTCTGTAGTTCACAAGTTCTAAGATTTAACAAAAAGATAAGGGGCAATTTGACTACATCTTTTTAGCCTTACTTTTGTACTCCAAAAGGGCTGGGGGAGGAACCAACTATGAGTCTTGCTTAGCACAACAGAAAAAAATAACCAGTTTGTAATTATGCACGTTTAGGCTGTCTATTTCTAGTTTTGGAAAAAAACCAAATATTATTCTTAGAGATCTTTCTTCTTGCCAGTATAAATAAATCTGGGAATATTCAGTTAAAAAATGATGAATTTTTGACTGGTTATATCTTTGGAAAGTTTGGCTATGAGTATGGTCTATAAAGAATGTATGTACTGAACATGTGGCCCCAGATTAACATTTTGTTTTCTTTGCAGATATACAAAAGCATATTCCATGCTATCAGCTTTTCAGGTGAATATCTTTAAAAATGTGTGCAAAATTAAGATCATGGTTTTCATTGGCAGTTAAGCTCTAGTTTTGGATGTCATATCAGCACCTCAGAATTACCAATACAAATAAATTATATCTCCCTCATATAGTATTGTATTTTATGTACTTTTGTTAGCTGTATATCTGTATCCATTTGTAAATCAGTTTACCACATGTATTAGTGTATGGCAGAACCCTGGTCAGCACTCTTTACATAACTGAAACTCACTGGCTGCAACTACATGAGATGCTTACTGTGCTGTAGCAGTCCTGATCTTTTGCTTGGGTAGATTGCGTGCTGAAGTCTGTGCTGCCATAACCTCAGCAATTCATATCCATCCTAGACTGGGTATTTCTACATGCTCTGCAGTCACATCTGCCAGTGGAGTATAAATACATCTTAGTTTTATTAACCTTGAGTGTTCAGATAAAGCAAGATAACTGTTAAGTTGTTTTGGAAAGTATTTGTGTTAGAGCAATAGTCTTTTGCTTTCTAATGTCTTCTAATGATCTCTTCTAGCTTTTACAGCTCTGCAGGTGATCTGAATGAGGCTGCACTAAAGAAAATATTATCAGGCTGCGAAAAGGTATTCTTTCTGAAAGGTATCCATCCCCAGGGGCTGATTTAGGGTATTGTGCTTACACTAGGAAGCTATGATGCTGAATCACATTTAGTTACCTGTCATTCTTTAGCTTCACAGAAGCTACTTATTCTGTTGTTATACATATTTTGTCATTTTTCCTTGCAAAATGAAGGGATAGGCCATACTCACTTCTTTCCTTTCTACTATTTTTGTAATTTTTTTCTCATCTCCCAGATATGCTGTGTAAGTGATCCCGTAAAACCACCTGGTTTCATCTCTATAAAATCTGCAGTGTGCATCAGTGTAAATAGCTCACTTGAGATGCAAGCAGTTGGTTTTCATGTTTATGTGCTTTGTAGAACAGGAATGGGACTACTGGAGAGATGCACACTGCACATATGTACATTACTAATGGGTTCTAATGCTGTCTTTGTGTGCTCAGCCTCTTCTAAATCTTCCCTACCTTTCTATATAGTGAGGTAATTCTAGAAAATGGTATAACTGAAGATAAATCTTTCTTTTTACCCACTACCCAGAATGTGATCGGCTGGTACAAATTCAGACGTAATACAGACCAGACAATGACATTCCGAGAGAGAATTCTTCACAGGAATTTACAGTCAAAGTTGTCAAATCAGGGTCTTGTGTTTCTTTTACTAACTTCCAGTGTCACTACAGAAAGCTGTTCCACTTACAGATTAGAACATGCTTTGCATAGACCGCAAGAGGGGTAAGTATCTCTGAGCTGCTTTGTCTCTATGGTTTTGTAGAGCACAGTGACATGTGACGTGCTATGATTTGTTAGATGCTATTTGTCATTCTAGTAATTCTGGTCAGAACTACTATTTTCAGTGTCAAAACTGACTAGTTTACATAAGATACCTGTTGATTTTCTTTCACAAAAATATATTCTTCAAGTAAGCTAGATACAGCTAGGAAACAAATCTAGAAATAATCTTTTATACAAGGGGTGTTCGATGCAGCTCCCAATGCTGCCCATGGGTTTCAGTGACCCACAGGTAACATGCAGGGTGTGCCAGATGGCCCCCCACACAGCATCCATTCCAGCTCATGTCCTGGAGCAGCAAAGCCCTGCAGCTCTGCTGTTCTAGGACTGCCCTGCATGTGACAGCCACACCAGTACACATCCCAGAGTGGCAGAGCAGCTGCTGCATGCAGGTTCTTTTTTCCAGCATCTGCTTCCTGTTCAGACACTCCTGGTTAGAGTAGTACAACACCTAGCTGATGGGTATGGTGGGGAGCCCCAGAGCTCATTCCTGCAGCATATGGCAGGAGTGGGTGGCATGCAGGTTCCTTCTTTACTGCCTGGCTCCCCTCTGAGGTCCTCTTATTAAGAACTGTTGTTGTGTGCTTACAAAGGGAGGGGAAAAAATCTATGCAAGAGGATACTAAAAAAAAGATTAATTTTCTATTTTTGTATCACTTTCCTGCTAACAAAGCTAAGTATGCTACTTGTGGATGTAAGGTCTGTGAGAATTGTTAATAAAATAGAATCTTGCATCTGCATCTAACTTATCACTACTGACTTCTGGAACTCACCATGATAATGTTAACATCTCTGCTTTTTATTAAAAAGTTTGTTTCAGAAAGTTCCTCTAGTGGTAACCAACTTAGGTATGGCAGAACAGCAAGGTTACAGAACAGTGGCAGGTTCCTGTATTTCTGCTGGGTTTGGCAGAGCAGTAAGAAAACACAGGTAGGAATATACACTTCTTCATACTGAGTATGTGTTTTCTAATGATACCCTGCAGATTTCAATCACTAAAATTCTGGCAGGGAAGAAACACTTCTATTAGTTTCAGAATAAAACCACAGTGGGGGCAGGGAGGAAAAAAACACCTATATTGCATTTACCTACAGTACTTCATTTGATAAATACCAGCAAGTAACCATCATAACTAAAAGGCTTAGTACTTAATATTGTGTACCAAAGACATTATATAGTCTAGCTTAGTGTTTCTCAACCCATGGGTTGTGACCCAAAAGTGAGTCGCCAGAATATTTCAGAAATTCGCAAGCAAGTGGCAGAAAAATGCACAACAGAATGGGTTTCCCCTTGCAGGCTGGCAGCATTCCAGCCTGCAAGGGGCTGCTTGGAGTGTGGCCAGCATGCAGCCAGGCAGTCATGGGAGTAGCCTTAGGAACCGGAGGAAGGTAAATGTGTGGGGAGCAGGGGTTAGAGGGCTAGGGTTTGGG
>NW_005843548.1:34331-50082 GCF_000455745.1 Alligator sinensis
ACCACCACTCTCTGCCCCAGCCTGGCAGCAGGGGCCAGGCACGTGCAGGGCTCCACCAAGCCGGATAGGCTGCAGCACCACCTGCCTTTGGCCTGACCCCAAGCCAGTAGCCCCTCACTGCAGCAGCTTGGCTGTGGGGCTGCAGCAGGGGCCTGTCCTCCCAGCGGCTGTGAATAGTGCTGAGCTGCATGGCCCCCGTGCTTTCTAGTGATGGGGACTTGGCTGCCCAGGCACCACACTACTCCTGTTAGCTGTGCCAAGGCAGGCTCGGGTGGGCAGCTCATCGTAGGGCCCTGCCTCCCACCCATCAGCTAGGCTCCAATTAGCACTCAGTAGCTCCAGTTCACACTCAGTGGTGTCCAGCCTAGGGCATGCTCCACTCATTGCCTTCCCCTGACGGCTGCAACTCTGGTTCTGTGCCAGCAGAGGCCCCCCCCTCCCCCAATCACCGGCTGCTTTGTGTCACTAGCTATGGCCCTGAGGGTGTCTCCAGCAACCTAGAGTAGTGAGTCCCAGCCAGGGGATAAATGAGGTGTGAGATGAGCAGATTAACTAAGCAAAAAAAACCGCAGGCTATGGCTTCTTCCAGGGCTGTGCCTCTTTGCAAGCAGCTAGACACTGACATCTATAGGTATGAGGCTGCATAGCCTTGAGTCCAGAAAGGTGTTAGCCTGAAGTCAAGCAGAAGGCAGCATGGATTTACACCTCATACACACTGTGCCTGGTTTATACATAGAAGTGCACCAATACATCGGTTCATATCCTATCGGCACCAATAAAAGGAAAATTGACATTATTGGCAATTGGCTGTTTTTGCTGATGTGGCCAATAATGTCACCAATAAGTGCTGTGTGCACGCGCGCAGCCACAGCATGCATGTGGCCAGGAGAGCAGCCTCCAGCCAGTTAGTCTATTGGGAAGGGGGTAGATTGAGACCCCCATGGTGAGGAAGGGAGTGGGACAGGGCACAGGACAGTGCAGGTGGGTAGCTCCCACCACTGCACGCATCCCCAGGGAGGCATGGGGGGCATTGCCCCCCCCCCAGTCTGTGCGTAGGATGAGCTGCCTGCTGCATGCTTGAGGTCTAGGCTGTTCCAGCCTTTTCTCAGCAGCTGTGGACAGGGTGAGCAGCACTGGTGCTGGGATGGGAAGCTATGGTGGGGGGCTAAATTTACCATAGCCCCCCTCCCCAGCATCACCTGCCCCATCTGGCCCAAGGACAGCGGCCAAGAAGAGGTGGGAGCAGCCCCGGCTCTGAGCACACAGCCCACCTTTGCCCCACGCACGGATCAGATACCCCCATGCCTCCCCCTGGGGTACGTGCAGCGGTGGGAAACCCCCTCCTTCCCCCCCCCCCCCCCCCCGCCGCGCCGGCCTGAGCTGCCGGCTATGGAAATGTATTCTATTTGTGAACAGGATCATTCCAGAACAAGTGTGCCTCATGCAGTTAACTCAGTGAATAAGACCATGTGCACAAGAGACTAAAACGCTTGGAATTTACATGGGAGTGAAAACTATTCCATTTATTGGAAAGCTAATGCAGGAGAACATGTGCATTATCCTACTCACTTTCTACCCAAAAACAGAGTCATTGAGTCCAAATATAGTTTATCCAGCAGCAAAATAAAAACCCTGACCTACCACTGCCTTGATCTAAAGTGTTTTGATGATTACAGATTTAATAGTAATTTTCTAACCAGAAAATTAGAGCAATGTGCTGTATCTTACATAAGAATTCACACTGAGAATTTTCTGGTGCACATACATAGTTAAGCTTACCATTCAATTACAGGTTTCCCTCGCTTTATGCAGGTTCTGCATGTGCGAATTCACTCTTATATGATGACCCTTTTTATACCAAAAATTCGTTATATGCAAGGTAAATTCACTCTTAGGCAATTGGTGTGGTAGAAGCCTGCAATCAGCTGCTCTGCGATGCATAGTGGGAGTGACCCACACCAAAATATATTCTGTGTGGATCTGTGTTTTGCACTTGTTGTCTGCGACATGTTTCTGTAGTTGGTAGCATTATAATAGTGCCCTGTGCTTGTGTGTACTGTCTGCTGTTGGCGAGTACCAAAACATCTTGTAAAAGTGATAGAAATGGGTCTGGGGGTCAGTACAATGGAGGTCTTGGAACATGTCCCTATTTGTTACATTGTAAAGTGGGTTCCCTTTATGCAAATTTGAGTTATGGGCCGTTTTCCAGGAACACATGTACTGCATGAAGTGAGGGAAGCTTGTATACATTATAGTTGCAAATAATACACCTCGGGCTTCTCCATGTCTAAAGGTCAGATTTTTTTTATGAAGATGGGTCCCTAAAAGAGGTTCAGAAGATTAACGAAATGTATGCTACTCTTCAGGAAGAATTGAAGGTGAGTCATTAAACTAAAAAAAAAAATAATTAAAAAAAAATTGTTGTCTGGTTTACGTTATGTGGTACTGGAAAAAGAAGTGCTCAAATGGGACTGGATTTTCATTTTTACAGAAATACCTTTACAGTAGTCTGGCAGCCCAAAGCTATTAAATAGATTTAAACATAAAATTGCACCCTGTTGTATTGCTACTAAATGTAAAACAGTCTTACTTATGAGTAATAAGCCTAGTGTAATATGTGCCAAGTTATGCAAATATAAAGGAATTGGAAGTCACACAAAAAAAACAACAATGCCTGCTTCCACGTGATCTCCCAAAACAAACAACAAAATGAATTAATGTGATCCATTTTAGTTTCTGTTACTGACATGATTTTCAATCACAGTACTGAAATGACTCGAAACAGAAACTAACAGCCGTTAAGTTGTCATCCACAAGGTTTAACAGAGCACAAGAGACCCGCATGTGAAGGGAGTACAGAAGTGAAAGGGCACTGAAAAGCTTACAAATCCACATATAGTTTTGTTTTAAATCTTGACATTCATATGTAGGAAACTGGCAATGGAAGGAAGGAGGAGATTAAGCTAGGAATTCTCTGTAAAACTTGACTGTCCATTTTAAAAAGGTTTCTAGTGATTAGAATTAAGAGAATGAGTTCTTTTCATTTTTTTCCAGATATGAAAATAATCTAGTTAAACAACAGCCACAGTTTCTTTTCAGGTCATACCTTTCTCAAATAGCAGCAGCTGAGTCTGAATTCAACTTGTTGCTCAATACAAGCCTACAACTTCTCCCACAGTGCAGGGTGGTTTAGAGATAAATCCCATTCTTACAAAAAGGGGGGAATCTGAAAGCACTCTCAAGTATGAAGGGTATCTATTGTTGTTATTTCAAACTCCTATGATAAAACACAGCAGTTTTCCTTTTCTTTATCCTACTTATCTGCAGAAAAATATGATACCAAGCATATCCAAACTAATCTTAATGAGAAGCAAGGATGGTTTTGGTGACATCTTTTTTTGAACCAAACAAGCTTTCAAGCACAGAATACCTTATTTCAGGTTACTGTTTCAAAGCTTATCAAAACATCTCTTCCTTCAACTATACAGTCAGTTCAATAAAAGGCATCACCAAAAAAAAGAAAAGAAAAGTCCCCTCACTTATCACCTATTTCCTGGACCATCACAGCTACAGTGACACTCCAGCCTTTCTACAGATTAAGATTGGTCTTTCTACACATTAATTGTACTTTGGAGTGAGTGAACAATAATGTATTCACATGGAAGACTGGGTTGTTTGGCTGTCATTACAGGAACTATGAAAGTTTTTGTAGTAGATGTGACTTCTGTGATTGAGGTAGTAGATAAGCCTTCTAAATGGGTTTCCTCTCAGTTTGGGTATCACCTAAAACTGAATTGCACAAACTTTAGTATCAAGTAAAATCATAGTAATGCTTCCATGTACTTGAGTAATGATTCAGTGTAAAATCATGAAGGTTTAGAATTTGAAGATAGCGACATGTGGAAATTTTGCAAAAGCAAAACTGGTAACAAATTCATTCCCACTTTCTAAAATTATCGAGTGACTACATTACCTTTATAAAAACTGACCTTGGAAAAAATAAGTTAGTGGTTTATAAATGTTTATTTTTTTATCATAACTAGATGCCAGAATTAAAGATTGTTAAAGAACAGTCTTTTTTTAAAAAAAAAAAAAAAGGCAACTCAAATCTGTACCCTCTAAAATACTTTCAATCCTTAGAAAAGTAATATGTAGATAATAGATTCTTTATTTAAAGTTCTTTATAAACTACTATAGGAAAAACCATTATTCCTAGTCTATTAAAGTATATAAATGTGCAGGCCGGCTCCCGATCTCGGGGGCAAGCCGGGCCCGTCTTTGTGCACGCAGGCTGTGGTCAGCAGCCCGGGCACGCGGGGCCGGAGAAAACCGCGGCGCGGTATGGTACGCTCAAGCTAGAATCAGTCACGGAGGCGTAATGGTTGATTGAAAAGATTATTTACTTACACCCAAGGTGGTCGCGGCGTAGGCTGGTCAGCTTTCCAGGCACAGCTCCGCTTGAGTTCTCAGTGGAGGACTCTAATAGACTCGGTTCCTTGACCCCGGAGTGGTTTAAGCTCCGCGGGTTTAACAATTCTATCTCACGGAGCAGCTGAATCTCCGTGGGTTTTACTCAGTTCCCAGGTCCCCCGGAGCTGTTAAGACTCCGTGGGTTCTACAATTGGGTCCATAGGAGGGATATGTCTAGGATTGCGGTCGGCGACGGGGAGAGGCTAGAGGTTGTGCGCCTCGGAGTTGTTAAGGCTCCGAGGGTTCAGAAATTAGGTCCCCCGGAGTTGTTGAAGCTCCGTGGGTTCAACAAAGTAAACCTCTGTTGCCCTCTTAAGGAAAAAGCTGGGTTCGAAGGGATCAGCAGCGCTCACGTGTGCCTATATTAAGACTGGCCAATAATGTGGCGGAAATCTTAATACAAATGGCGGGAACTTCCTTGTACCGTGCATCACCATAATGCAAAAGAAATGCACGATGCAAAGAAGGCTACAAAACTGGCGGGAAAAACTCCTGCACGCAGGTTCTTAATTGCAACAGAACACTCCACCATGCAAAAGAGCTGCAATTTAGCGGGAACACAATTTAGCAATGCCGAAGCGCGCACAAACAAGAAAATCACAACTTTTGGGTTGTGACGTATAATAGCACCTAAATCTCTGGAAATAGTCATTCAAATTTGTCTGGATAAGCACAACAAAAAGTAGTTGTTAAAATTGTTAAAAATAGTAGAACAAGGAGTAGTAACATGATATAGTATATATACCTACACTATATATACACATACAGTCCAGAGACTAGTCTTCCAAGGAAGTATGTCCTGTTTCTTGGAATTTCAGAGATTTCATAAACTTCATAGAAATTAGGGCTGGAAGGAACCTCATAAGATAATTGGGTCCAGCCCCCTGCCCAAGGGGCAGGAAGTCAGCTAGGGTCAAAGGATCCCAACAAGATAAACATCCAAATGTTTCTTAAAAGTGTCCAGAGTAGGTGCTTCTTGGGGGAGTCTATTCCAGACCTTGGGGGCTCAGGCACTGAAGAAGTTTTTCCTTACGTCCAGCCTAAGAGAGTCTTGCAAGAGTTTGTGACTATTGGACCTTGTCATCCCATGGGGTGCTCTGGTGAGCCAGGTGTTCCCACAGATCCTGATGCATGCCCTTTACGTACTTATAGGCTGCCACCAAGTCACCCCTGAGCCTGCGCTTCTCCAGGCTGAAGAGTCCCATGGCTCTCAGCCTCTCTTCAAACAGCCTCTTCTCCTGCCCTCTGATCATGAGCGTGGGCTCTCCTCTGGACTCTTTCCAGCTTCTCCACATTCTTCCAGAATTGTGGAGCCCAGAATTGGATGCAGTACTACATCTGCGGCCTCGCCAAGGCCGAGTACAGTGGGAGGATGACATCCTGGGTCTTGCTCAAGATGCGTTGGTAGATGCAAGCCAGAGTTTTGTTCGCTTTGCCAGCTGTGGTATCGCATTGGTGACTCATATTCATTTTGTGGTCAATCATGACCCCCAAGGACTCTTCTGGCTGTGGTAATAGCAAGTGTAGCACTGCCGGGCCTATAAGTGTGAAGCAGGTTACCCCCCACTTCCTCTCAGAGGTGGAACACCTTGCATTTCTCCATATTGAATGCCATCAGGTTTTCATCTGCCCAGCTTATTGAGGTCAGCCTGGATCAGCAGCCTATCCTCAAGTACGGATACGCTTCCTCTTTACAACTTAAAAATCTACTATAACAAACTATCTGTGACTAGAAATTAAAGATAAAGTATTTTTCAGTTATTGTTTGCCATTTCAATAGTCTTACTGTTCAGTACGTTTTCAGCGTTTTGTATTACTATCCTCAGTTTTATAATAGTGGACTGTTTTTTAACAATTTTGTATAATGTTTTGTTAAACTGGAAAAAAAGCTTTTTTAAAACTATGCACTTAAAGTTTAATAAATTATTACAATTCATCATTACAAATGACTCTCTCTTGCAGAAAACATGCACTAAAGTAGAAGTTAGTGAACGAACAGTAGAGAAACTCTTAGCAGAAGTAGGCCAGCTGAAACAAGAAATAAAAAGGAAAAAGGAACAGATACAAACTTCAGGTAACATGAAAAGATTTTTAGTTTCATTAAGAGGTTTTACATTTGTGTGGTAAAACTTGTCATCTTAATAGTTAATATCACTATTCAAAATAGTTATTTTCACCTCTAGGCCTCTGCTGCTCAACACCACTGGAGAGTATTTTCCACTGTCCTGATGGGGGGGGGGGGGCTCCTTTGGCCCCCGTGGGGGTTTTTCCGCTGTAGGTCTCTGCTGCTCCTCCACACGACTGGGGGGGATCTCTGTTGCACCATAGGGGGTCTCTGTTGCTCCATAGTGGGTCTCTGTAATCCCCCCACCCCACTGTGGGTATACCTCACTCCTCTGTCCTGCCAGGGGTTTATAATTGTCCTCCTCAGGTTGCCAGCGAACCCCAGATCTGAAAGGTCCTTTCCTGTGTCAGTGGGAGGCTCTGGGATTTTTTTCCAGCTGTGTTCACTCTATGAGGCCAGCTGGGATCTGGGAATTTTCACCTTTAGGTGAAAATAGCAAAAAATATAAATCAATCTTTCAGGCTACATTTATCCTACTGGGAAATATTTCCCCACAATGGAAAGTTGAAGGGACTATATTAACAAGTTACCTACAGCTGTAGTTTGCCACTATATATTAAGCTTCAACCTGCAGAAATTAAAACTGTACTTATAAAAGTCACTAGCAATCTGACTATGTACAGTATTCCAATGATATATTTGCTAACCATTGCATTCATGGAAAATACCATGGATACTCAAGTTTATCCATCAGCATGGAAGTCACTGCTTTTTGACACCTACCAAAAGGGAAAAGTTGAATAATTCCTTGTAGTTGCATACCTTTTACTTCCTTTGAACTTCTTATCAAATTCAGTGACCTATACGATAAGATCTAGAAATAGTTTTTAAAAAGTCACCTAAAAATTACAGGAGATAAGCACATGAGAGATTGCTGGTTTAAAGTAATTAAACCATTGTTTCTCTGTTTTATTTTTAAATTATTCAGGTGAGAACAAAAGTGGTTCCAATGAACCACCAGAGAATATTTTCCTTTGTCAGGCTTTACAGACATTTTTCCCATATTCTGGACTGCAGACCTGTATTGTTTCTTTACAAGGCAGACCAATACTTGAACACTGCTGTAACACTGACCACAACATTAACATAACAGACAAACTGACACTCATGCTAGAAGACAGTGACTTCCCTGAAGCAGGAACGAAGCAGTTGACTAAGCGTAAAGCTAGAGGGACCACAGCCGGACCAAAATCATTAAAGAAATCACGGCCATTGAAACTCCATCAAAAACTACTTCAAGACGACCAAGAGGACAGTGACCAGGAAAGGAAGATTACACTAAGTGGGACTGAAACAGATGAGGAGGCACTGGAGAAACTGAAGGAGACTGATGAATATCCACATTCACCAACTTTCTAACCATTTCACACCAAATGTGAGATATTCCAAATGATTTGCTGCACCAAAAGCCACTGCCAATATATTTACAGTGCTTTATCAACCAGGAACATTACGGGACAAAAACTAAATGTAGTTACATTTTGTAACGTTTTTAAAATTTAAGATTTTATTTTGTTTAAAATGCACGTATTCTACTTTTGACATGTGGAGTGGAGTCCAGATTATATTCTCTTCCTCAAGGTTTACACTGGGAGGAAAAAGTAATGAAGCAAAGACTGAAAGTATACACAACACTGAAATTGGGACATAACACACAAGCAGACATCACACTTGCCTCTTCAGGTAACTGGTGCTGAAGAAAGCCAGTGCCAGATTGTAAATTATATGATATCTGCCACTGTGCAAAGCCTAGAGAACCAAAGCTACTAACTGGATTGCGTTATTCACCTACACTGCAATTATCTAGTGTCAGTATACTAGAAACAGCAGATGAGAGGAAATGCAACAGCTTGTTTTCCTCACGCTTCAAGTGAGACTCCTCCTGCTTTACAGGATTAATTTTAGTGTAGGAAGTGACACGCAAGTTTTTGAAAAGTTTATGGCAACTTTTAAGTTCTCATTATTGTAGACATGGAGAACTCAGAGTGTTCAGTTTTAGTCTGTTTGCTCAGATAGTAACAGTAATGCAAAACACTTGGCATCCCTCCATACAAAAAAGAGATGGGGGCATCCGTTATAAAAACAATGTTAGTGTCTTAAATCCAACAAGTTTATGGTATTAATGAGTGCATAAACATGAATTATAAAATAATTTTATTGTTGATTTATGGACACTTTAGCTAACTTATTCTGGATACTTGATATTGCAAAGCTTTGGGTCATTGCGAAATGATGGGTCCTTGTATACAACCGGCATAAACCCTGGAAAAAAAAATCAGATTAGTTTCTACATAGGGAAAAAAAAACAGTTATCTCCAAAAATTAAGTTCACAGCTATGCTTACCAAGTGCTTGTGCTCTTTTAATACCTTTTGAAATCTCTTTCTGTTTCTTGTCACATAACCCTGTAAAGGCAAAGAACTGATTTTTAACAGCTTATCTCAGCAGCTCAAGCTAATTTGCTAATCAGTGTCTAAAGTCTAACTAGCGAGGACTCCTGCAGGCTTTTATAAAAACTCTGTGTGTCAGTCTACTTACACAAAATTATTATATGGAGTTTCTCCTCCCAAATCATGAAGTTTCTCCAGTTGCATGTTATTTACTAAGCAGATTCATATGAATTTTTATATTAAGATTTTAGCTTTAAGAACCCTTCGGATAAACGACTATAACAAATATTATTTGTTGCTAAATTGATGCAAGACTACATTAGACTTACCAGTTATGTGTCTTCCATGTATGCAACCAGTATATGGAGAAACAAACTGGGACAGAAGCTATTGAAAAAGACAGAAAACATTAGTGAAAATTTTCCTGAAAACCAAACAGGTAACTTTAAATATAAAAAGTTTTATTGTAAAAGTTGTATTCTAACACCATCATATCCTTCCTATTTCAAGACATCATAACTTACCTCAGAAAATGTCACAAGAATAACCTACTGCTTTTCAACCAGAATTTAAAAACCACATACACTAATTTGATGTTCATATTAAAGTTTATACCAATATAAAACCTAAATAGTCAATACATTAGTCCAGCACTCAAGTTAGGAAGTGCCAGAATTAAGTCTGTCTTTGCAACCTTAGTAGTTCTCCCTGTGCATAGGCATTTGGCTATTTTTAATTATGTGATCATACTTTTTTTCCCTGCTCCTGCTCTATTCAGTGCAAAGCATGGATTGAAGCTCACTAAATGGTAGCTTAAGTTTTCAGTATTTTTGCTCCTCCTTATTCAGTGTGGTCTTATGTATTTATTGTATCCCAAATCCAACTCCAAATAGAGAATTATTTGCTTCTTCATATTCCATTGGGCTTTACTAAAATAATTTCAAAAAATTAAAATCTTCAACACCTCTTGAAGCTCGGTGGCATTAAGTCCCCTACTTCTGTACACAGGAACTGAAACATGGGCTAAAATAAGTGTCTAGTACAGGGGTGGGAAAAATGCAGCCCACCAGGCCGTTCTATCTGGCCCACAGGGCCTCTAAGAAAACTAGAAAATTACTATTTATCTGCCCCTTACTGCCTGTCATGCGGCCCTCAATGGCTTGCCAAAACTCAGTAAGCAGCCCTCCGCCCAAAATAACTGCCCGCCCCTAGTCTAGTAATTTTGGACAAAATTTGAGAATTTTTATTTCACTTACAGTTTTGTTCAGAACACAGAATGGCAAATTCTCAGCACTTGAGTGAGATACTGAACATCTCAAGTTGGAAAAAGTGTCCATCCTTGGCCAGAGATGCACAAGGTTACTTTAGCAGAAAAAGGAAAGAGTTGTAGCCTGCACAGCAGCATTCAACTGCCTTGCCTGTGAAAGCATCACTTCTGCCTCACTTGCACCTTTCAGCTTCTGATACAAATGAGGCACGTTATTACAGGCAACAGCATCAGGGGAAAAAAAAGATGACCCTAGGGCTCCATGCAAAACTAGTATGCAATGATTAACTCTTTGCAAAACAAAAAGAACAGCTGAGTCAAGCTTGTGAGTTCCCTCCTAGACACTGTAAGATAGTATGATCTACTGGTTATACCCCCATCTTATGTCCACTTTCGGCCCTTATTTCCCTGCTCCCTCTCCACTTCAAGGCTTCTATTCCCTCCTTTTGCATCTTTTAGGCTGCTTCCCCTTTCCCCTCTGTACTCTCCAGGTATCAGCAGAAGAAACATAGATTATAGGATAGACTGTAATCAGTTCAACCAAAAAGGCTTAATTTGGCAAAATTTTAAGAATTACAAATACAGTTATGGAAAACATCACGCAAGCTTAGCTGTGGAATATAAGTGTTTCTAAACTCACTATTTTGTTACACTTTCAACATGTTAACTCTGCAGACAAGTCAGAGGTGCAAAGGGGTTGGCAGTCCAGCTAACAACACACTTAGCCATAGGTTTTATAAATACTGAAACCTTTCATGCGTTGTAATTATCAGCTTGCATTTATGAGGTTTTTTTCATAAAACACTATGCCCTTTCCATTTCCATCCATTTACTTGGTTTTACTTACTTTATTAGTAACCAGACTAACTTCCTGTAACAGGCTACCATATTAAGCTCTTTACATGTTCTGAATGTCAGGACTGACCCACAAAACTAGTCAGGGTCAGATTTTCTAGTTAGCATCTACAAGCATTCTAGGATATTTCTTTCTTTAACTGCCCATTAACAGAGAGGGTGATCTTGTGCCTGAATTGACCCAGAACTCTTGCCACCATAAAGAGTATTCTAGAAGAGTCTATCTGGATTTATATTTTTAATGTCATCCTATAATGATGACTGTGCCTGTCAACAATGCAGAGGAAAACAAACACATGGTCCATTTCTCTTCCTCGCTTTTAACAGCATCTGCAGCAATTCCTGGAGGTAGTGCAAATGGAATAGACAATATAAGTATCAGCCACCACATACTGTCCAATTTTATACCTTTTATTCCTAGGCTACTCCCCCTAGTCTTAAATTCCCTCCCCCTCTTTCTTCAGCATACCTCCTAAATAGCATGTTCACTCCAAAATAGAGACCAAATAATTGCGGCACAAATCCACTGTAAAGAAACTCACCTGTACATTTTTGTAGTTTACATGTATGCCACACAAGACACATTTCTTAGGAGGCTCCTTATATGGATTTTCCATTTGTATCAGCTAAAATAAGAAATAGATTACCATTCTTTCACAGTGAAACATCTCTCTCAATTACATGGCCACATTCTAAAGGTAGCATTCTCTAGCTTTTCACTTCACTTCTCCAGAGCATAAACATTTTGTAAAGCTGAAATGAAGACTTAGCAAAAGCACATGCCATTAGACCGTTTTCCTTTGTGAACTCAGACCTTTTCTTTCTTGTCCTAGAATCTGAGAAGCCACCACATTACTGAACAATGCATTTAACAAAATACCATCTCTCTTCCTTCCCAAATTATTGGAGGAATAACTTCTAATATAATAAGTTTATTACTACTATAACAATGGCTAGTAAGGAAGTGTGTTCCCTGGTCCATCCTGAGCACTGAAGGACAATTTTCTCGACTTATATAACATTGGGTGTCATCTACGTAAAAGATGAGTTCTTACCACACAAGCCATATTCTTGTTCTTTATTCTAGTCATAAAAAGAAAAGACCGCATATCTATGTACTAGGCCTGTGCGAAGCAGCAAATATTCGATTTGGATTCAACTGATTCAGAGGGACAGTGATTCGAATAACCGTCCCGATTCAATTCGTCCAATCTAGATCCGAAGATTTGTCCATAAACTAAACAGGCAGCAGTCCTCGAGGACACTGTGGACACAGCTGCCTCCAGCTGGTAAATCTGTTGTGGTGGGCAGAAGGAAGAGATGTGGGGGAAGGGGGACAGATCAATGCCCCCACAGCGAGGGAGGGAGGGATTGGGGCTGGGACCGGGGTAAGCTGCCCAGCTCGGGGGGGAAACGGGACTCGGGGAAAGGGGCTCCTGCCACTGCGTGCCACCAGTCCAGGAGAACATAGGAGTGGGTGTGTGCCCCTGGATCTGCGCAGTGTGGGGTGGGCTGGGCCAGGCGGCGCTCCAGATGGGTGGTGGAAGACACTGGGAGTGGGGACTCTGTCCTGCCGCTGCTTGTCCAGCTGGGGTAGGATGCACACAGGATGCGAGTATGGCAGCACTGAGAATGGGGGCTATGCCCTGCTGCCGCTTGCCCAGCCGGGGCGATGTAGGTGTGGCTTAATCTGGGCAGAAGGAGCTGGGAGTGGGGGCTATGCCCTCCTACCGCTCAACCAGACAAGGCAGGGAGGTGCAGGATGCTGCCGCTATGCTGCCTCAAACAAGCAGTGCGCAGTGGCAGAAGCTGCTACAGCCTCCTTGCGTCTTCCGGACAAGCTGCAGCTTCACCTCACTGTGCCCTGGCTAGCCGAGCAGCAGGAGGACGTGGCAGTGGGTGCACGCACCCACATCGGTGAGGGGCCAGTGGCAGTGGCTATGGCGAATTTTAGGGTGGCTGCAGCCCACCCCCATAGCCCCCGCTCCACTGGGCTCTGCAGGGTGGGTAGCCACCGGTAGCACAGCCCTGGCTCCACCCGCCCTGCAGAACGCTGCCTGGCAACAGAGGCTAGCCTCCTGGAGCACAGCCCGGCCCAGCCTACCCTGCGCAGATCCAGGGGCACACGCCTTCTCCCGTGCCCTCCCCAACTGGCGGCACACAGCAGCCCCCCTCCCCAAGTCCCGGCTGGGCAGCTTGTCCCAGCCCCAATCCCACCTCACTGTGGGGGCATTGATCTGCACCCCCCTCTTCCACCCACCACAACAGACTTACCAGCTGAAGACTTACCATCCTCAATTGAATCAGCTACCAAAGCTTCACACAGCCCTTCTGTGTACCCTCTCCTATTAAAAAGGGGGAACACCCTCAACTTACTTTTAGAATCCACTATACTATCAAAAGTCTTGTCATTAGAGCCGTTTAAAGCAATTAATGGGTGTTCTAGGAAGTCCAGGTAAAGTTTCGCTAGCCTTTTTTTTTTCCGGGGGGGGAAGCAGCACAGTGAGTGAACCAGACCCTTGAGCCTTTGAACATCTCCCCACTTATTTGCTCTGGATTCCAGAAATACCAATCACTGGCAAAATGCCACAAATTAAAAGTGAATCCAGCAAGATAAAATATAGTTTTAGAATTATTTTAACCCATATTGTTACTCTATGGACCTACAGTATCAGAAAGCACTATGACACCATGCTGCCCACATCTACTTACAACATACGTGGTATGTAGAATATATCTAGAATACGCATATGTATGGAACTAATATATACAAGTGCTTTAAAGCACTAGGAGAGG
Source organism: Alligator sinensis (assembly GCF_000455745.1). Taxonomy (NCBI): domain Eukaryota; kingdom Metazoa; phylum Chordata; order Crocodylia; family Alligatoridae; genus Alligator; species Alligator sinensis. The sequence goes on from NW_005843548.1 coordinate 48,234, forward strand.
TTAGTTATCTGCTGATTCTTTCGTAGCTTAAATAGACAGATATAGATATAGCTTCCCCTTACTCTTACATACGTTGCCAACTTATCACCCCAAGGGCTTCTTGAGGGGGGTTTTTTGTTAATATCAAAGTATACACACATGCTTTTTTCCTTTCTTAGCTTGCATATATCTCTAGATCAAGACAAAAATACATATATCAAGATATCCTGATATAGACAGACAGAGAAGCTAAGAAAGGGAAAAAAAGAGTGCATGTGTGTGTAAAATAAATAAATAACTAAATAAAATCTCAAAGGCTGTTTATACACATGCTCCAGGAGTGTGTGGGCAGGAGGGAGGGAGGCACTTTAGAGTGGCTCCTAGAACTGGTCTAATTAAAGTGCCTAGACTGTCTTGTGTATCAGCGTCCCCATGCATAAAAATGGTAGTGGGGTGTTTTAACTAAAGCTTGTCGAATGATCTTCAACTAAAGCCCTCCACTGCCATTTCTCAGCGCACAGGGACACAGATACACTGTAATTACAGAGCATCAGAGCAGATTTGATTAATCAAGTCTGATGGGGCATGGTAATTGCTGAACTCCAGCATGTTGTGCATCTGAGCAGCCTCACTGCTCACATATAGGTCCCAAGAAGCCCATGGGCAAAATGTTGCCAACACACCTAAGAGTAAGGGGAAACTTCTACATACAAATATAGGTATTTCTCGATATATATCTACTTACATATCTGTCTACGCTAAAAAAGAATCGGCAAATAATTAATCTTAGTTCTTCAAAACCTCCGAGCCATTCATTAGCAACGTCAGCAACAACAACCATGTCTGTTCTCCAACAAAGCAAGACCGTGCGCCCTCCAAGAGGAATCAAGAACTCTGGGGCATGCCCAGGGCCTCAGCTCTCTGCTCTATAGCACCCACAATACCTACCTCAAAAAGCATCAGGAAGCTCATTTAGTAAAACCGCCAGAGTTTTGCATAAGGAAGCATTCAGGAAAGACACCCTGCCCACCCTAGAATAATCTAAACGCAGAACAGCAAGGATCTCTTGGGGCACTATCTTGTGCTACCACGTGACTAGCACACAGCGAGGTGAGACACAACAACCTGCAGCGTGCAGCCGCCTGAGCCCAGGCACGAGCAGCAGGCGCTTTTGCAGCTCTGTGACAGTCCACAGCGGATAATCCACAGCCGCCTCCAGACGCGCGCGAAGCTGACGCCTCTTACCAGATCCTCTGTGCGAGTCACGGGCTCCCGTCGCGAGCAGCGCCGCCTCTGCCACAAGGCTCCTGGAGTCAGAGAGAACAGAGCAAGCCCAGTTCCGCGATCACAGCCTTCAGATAGCGCGGTGGCGGCTGCCGGACCGGGCCCCAGGCGGCCCATGACCGAGGGGCCGGCTCCCACCCGCAGGCAGGACGCTAGGAGCAACCTCAAGAGACACGCAGAGGCGCAAGGCCGCCCAGGGCCCACACCCGCCGCTTCTTCTCTCACCTGCGCTGGGCGCCAGGCTCCAGCAGAGAAACCCCAACCTCCGCGGCACCGCAGCCACAAGAGCTGCCATCTTCTTCCTTCCGCCCGGCGCCCTTTACCACTTCCGCTTCCGGGGACCTCGCAGGCACATGCGCAAATAGAGCCTTTCCCCCTCTTTCCGGCTTCACGAACTGGAGAACGTGAACTACGCTGCTCTTTGGTTTCCCGCCCCGCCATCTAATCGCCACGGGGCTCGGCAGCCAACAGCAACGCGAGCAGCGCGTCCTTCCTCCTTTCCCGCTCGCGTTATCTTTCAAGTCCGAGGCGGAAGTAACGTTGCCGGGCTGGGCTCGGCCAGAAACAGACCCTTTTCATCTCTTCT
>NW_005843548.1:50269-53988 GCF_000455745.1 Alligator sinensis
CCCGGCGCCAGCCCCAAGGTCCCGGCCCCTCTCCCTCACCAGCGGTCCGCGGGGGGAGGGGCGGCCGTTGAGACCGTTGGAGCTGCGCGAGGCCCGTTGAGGGCGCGGGGCGGGGGCTGGTACTGGAATGCTGGGGGGGGAGGCCCCGGCCCCAAATTACCGACTTTGTAGCTCCAAATCATCGTGTTTGCTGAAAAACTACCGTACACTGAAAAACAAATATGCAAATAAGTATGCAACTAAGTCTTATTTACTTTCTGTGGGTCACTGGAAATCGTGAGTGAGTGACACCTGGGTCAACAAAGCAGAAGCATTTCTTTATTTCTAGACAAGCAGTTGTAAGAAAATGCTGACAGCAAAGCTAAATGTTGGTTAAGACTCCCTTAAGTTGGGAGAGACTTGAGCGTTGCATCTGCTGTATCTGTTAGCTGTTTAAAAAATTATCATGTATTTTGAATACTTTTACTGTTATTGATTGTACATTGTACAAGGGTGGAAATTATTGTACAAATATGATGGTTATCGTACATCTGGCAACACTGGCCTGCCCCTTCTGCCAGCAAAGGAGGCCCTGGTGCCCGCTCAGCTGGAGAGTGCCAGACGGCAGCCCACCCCCAGTGCCAATCCCAACACCTGCTGAGGCCCTGGCTGCACGGCTCCTCACACCTGTTCATTTATGCATTCCCAGGGCCTCCTGGTAGGCTTCCTCCTGACCCTGGCTAAGCTCAGGAAGGAGGTTATGGCCGTGAGAACCCCCAGGGGACTACAGGGCTGCTCTCGTGTCCATATCTGCTGGGCTACGGGAGCAAATGCTTTGCAGGGCAGTATCTATTGGCTCCTTGTACTCCTTCAAGGTCCAGTGGGCACTGTTGAGCAGTCTGTGCTTAGTGTCCCCCCTTGGTGCACTCCTTATAAACCTATGACCCTCGCTCCTTTCCCTGTTTTACTTTTATTTGTCCCAAGGACTCGATTGTAACATCTGCAGTGGTCTCCTTAAGGAAGGCTTCTAGTTTTACTTGGTGGACCTAGGCCTATGCTTCCCCAGTGACATAACAAATAGGCCTGTGTCACAAGGTGTCCACTGGCTCCTTGGACTCATTTGAGGGCCAGTGGGCACTGTCCAACATGCTCTGCCCTGTGTGTCCTGTCCGTCCGTCCCCCCCCCCCTCCCCCCCGCGCCCTCATTGTGAACCTGTGACCTTCACTTCTGTGCCTGCTTTGTTCCTTTATTGTTCTAAGTAATCAGTTGACACATATCCAATAGCCCCCCTCTATTAACAGTCAGGGCTAACTTGCTTTGTGGGCCTAAGGCCCATGTCCCCAACATGTGTCAAATAGGCCTGTAAACATCCACAGTGGTAAAGTGGATGTTGAAAGGGGGAGTGAACTGGGTATGACCGGGGGGGGGGGGTGTCCCCACTGTTCCTTTTTCTCTTGTAGCCTGAAGCATTTAAGGCAGGGATGGGCAAAATACGGTTCACAGGCCAGATGCAGCCTTTCAGGACATTCTATCCAGCCCGCAGAGCCCTCCCAAAATTGAGAAAATTAATATTTATCTGCCCCTGGCTGCCTGTCATGTGGCCCTCGATGGCTTGCCAAAACTCGATAAGCAGCCCTCCGCCCAAAATAATTGCTCGCCCCGATTTAAGGTCTAGACGGTTTCAGAGGCTGAAGCTTTAACTCCCATAGAATACAAATTGCATTTTACTAGTACATAAATTGAAACATATATGGACATATGTATATGTGCATACATAAAAAATTATCTTTATTCTAACGTCTACACACACATCCTACAATATTAACTCGGATAACTATATAGCACTAGTACAAGAATTGGTGTCTAGGCCAGGACTCACTGACTGATCCCTTTGAAAGTCACAGTGCTTTTGCAAATCCACCCTTCATTTTTCCAAGCACAATAAAGCACAGAGTTAAATTACTAACAAAACTGTAGCGTGTTGTATCTTGGGTTGCATGTACATACGCACGCTTCAAATTGTGAATCAACCTTGCATCTGCCATGGCATCATCACAAATTTACTACTTTTTTGCAGTATAATGACGACGGTGAAGAGGACATGTTTGGGGACTATGACAGCTTTTCTGGAAATGATTCTTTGCTAGCTCAGGTTGATGACCTGGAGCAAAAATACATGCAATCTGTTGATTTTGCTTTGCACCCAGAAAATCTGGAAGACAAAGCTGTTGTAGAACCTGCATCAGGGAAGCTTCACATACAACATTCCAAAAGCAAGGAACTCATGTTTTCTGCCACAGAAAATGTTAATGGTTTCAGAGTGAAAGAAGAAGATAATGTCTGGAAAAGTCCAGATGAACAAGAAGAAAGGACTCAAGAACTGGGGGATTTTATTTTAGATGATTTGCCATGCTCACAGCAGCTATATTTCGAGGAAGTGGATGCTTCTACAAAACAAGCAAATGCTGGTGACAATCACATGAATTCTGGTCTTGGCAGAATCTTGAATCCGTCATTTTGTCACAATGATGTAGAGCATACCAAAACAAATAATGAACCATCCCAAAACATCATAACTGATCTGAATAAAAGAAAGAGTCTCAAAGATCACCTCAAAAGTTCTATGGCTGGAAATGCTAAGGCTCAGTCTCTACAGATTTCTAAAACTAAGCAGCTCAAAGAAGCTATTCTGTCTGAAGAGCTGTGTGTTGCCAAGGAAACAATTGAAGCTTCCTCTGTTGATCTTGGTCCTTTTTATGGTTTACCCAGTAAAGTTAAAGATCTTTTTGTACAGTTCCATGGGATTGAAAAGCTCTATGGTAAAATTACTGGTTTTGTTTATTTTTTTTAAATGAGCTGCTCGTTATTGGATAAGGGTGGATTATAGTGTTTCCAGTTTTCAATTTAACCTTTTAATTGTGTTTGTGGAAACCAGATATTTCTGTGCTCTAGAAAAGGCTCCTAAATAAAAAGGTGGAATTAGTTAAACTTCTAAAGGAAGTTAATAATGATGTAGCTTTAAAAAGTGGAAGGGTAAGAAACTTAAGCTTACACTTAAAAATTTAAAAGAAAATGCAAGTTATACTGTGTGATAATCGGGGATCTGGGTTTTCCATTTCCCACGGAAAAACAGAGAAAACCACAGATTCCCTGTTTTTATTGGAGAAAACGCGGATTTCCCCTTTTAGCAGAGAAATCTGCGGATTCTCCGCTTTTGCAGAGAGCTGTTGCAGGCTGGCACAGCTCCAGCTTGCAAGAGCTGATTACAGAAAGGGCAGGAAAGCCCCAGCCCTACCTGGAGGGGGAGGGAGAGGGTGAAGGGTGAGGCCTGAGCCTCTGAGTCAGCCAAGGTTGGGCTCAGGCTCAGACTCGCCCTTGGCCCTTTGCCCCTGGATGCTAGAGGTAAGTGGGGCTTGGGGGCTGTGGTGCAGGGCTGGGGAAGGTGGCTGGGGGCTGAGGGAGCGGAGGCTGCTGCTAGCCCCAGGCGGCACACCGGAGCCAGGAGCAGGGCTGGGGGGTGAGGGCAGGGGTGTCCCTCTGCAGGGGACTTTGGGCAAGCAATGCAGGGTGCGGTGTGGTGGTGCCTGCCACCTGGCTGGCTGGCCGGAGGGGGGACGGGGAGGGGGGACTCGCATGTGGCTGGTTACACAGCTCCGTGGCCACAGCTCTGCAGTGGCGGGCAAGGGATGGTGGCTGTGAGGGGCGGGGCAGCCTCACATGCACCAGCCACTGCTGCTTA
>NW_005843548.1:54394-65611 GCF_000455745.1 Alligator sinensis
TCCTCCCCCCGAACCCCCCGACCCTCCAGCCTGGTGGCATATATGTGGCCCGCACATGGTGGCTGCCACTGCACTGCCATGCCCTGCACCACTTAACCTGCAAAGCTGTGCGGGTGGCCATGAGATGGTAGCGCAGGGTGCAGTGGCAGAGTTGCGGTGGCAGCCTCCGTGTGCAAGTCCCTCCCATCAGGTTGGCCGGCATGTGAGGCCCACAGAATGGCACCCCTGCCCTCTTCCCCGGCCCTTCTCCTGGGAGTGGGCACAGGGATATGCTCCCTGCCTTCTTGATCTACCCCCTCCCAGCACGTTCCCTTTCCCCTGCCCTGCCGCACCTCTTCCCCCCCACACACATTTACCTGCTGGGATGGGTGTCAGTGTCTGTGTGCATCTGTGGACGTGGGGGCTGTTGGGAGGGAGTGAGGGGCATCAGGAGGGCTGAGGAGGCTGTGGGGGGGAGTGCAGGGCACCAGCAGCGCTGGAGGGCCTGTGGAGGGCCTTTAATTTTTATCACAGATTTTGGGTTTTTAATCGGAGAATTTGCAATTTTTAATCAAAAAACCAGGATCCCTGATGATAATGGATACAGTAAATAACCACAAGAAATTTGAAGGAAACCTCATACAAGTAATTTTAACTTGGACTTCATCCACCCCAAGCATTTCATGTTCCTTAAAGTTGTGACAACTTAAAAACATGATTTCAGTTTAAAACTTTAGGGGGTCAGTATTGGATTGCTATTCTCACTTTATGGTTTTCTGAATGTTTTTTTCTGATGTTTGCATATGGGTAGTAGAATGGCTGAATATCGTTGTAGTTCTTTAAAGCAATGTTATTTCTATTTAGGTAAGTAAAATTTTAATTTAATCAGCTGATAACCAGTATAGAGATAGTTAAGCTATCCTTATTCAGAGATGTGCCAGATGTACTTGCTCTGGTGTGAAAATATTGTTACGTTCTCTATGTGTTTCACCAGGTTTGGTTGTGCCACCTCTTTTCATAGTAGTAGTATTTACACACAGTTGCATTCAGTATATTCTTCAAGACAGTGTGTTAGTTTGGCTGTTTTATTTTTGAGATATATATGTGGTTCAGTATAAGGTTGTCTCCTAGTTTTTTTTAATGGTGTGCAAATAATGATACGTTGACAGAAAACTGGAAAGTCTGGAAAGCTGTTAGGGAAGCATTATCTTACTTTTGAATGCATTGTAAGTAGAACCTACATTTTTAATCCAGTGTTGATAGACCACAACGATCTCAAATATCTTTTGCTTGAATTACTGATTGAAATTTGAACTTCAAACAAAGCCTACTGCTTAAACTGAATTTAAAGCTTCCTTTGTTTTCAGAGAGGTTTTGTAAAGACTATTTGTGACTGTCACGGTGGAGTCCTATAGGAGGGCCGTGATCTCCTTACGGCCCCCTCACCGTGCCAAGTCGGCCCAAGGGCACCCTCTATTCTTGCCCGCCACGTCTTCCATCTTAAGTTAAGTTGGGAGGCTGCCTTACGTCTCCTCGGCACGGTTAACTGGGACCTCTGTCCCCGTGTTCTCCCGGACCCACCAGGGGTCTCCCTGTACTCTGGGTGCTTCTTAGGCACCCTAGCCTTATGGGCTACACGTGGCTCCTACCAACCCCTAATACCACGCCCCAAGCCTCGCTGTTGGGATAGACGCTGGTATGTCTCTCTCATATATATACACACACTGCCCATCTCTCAGGCCTCCTCTGCGTACTCTCGCCCTCTCTTGGGCTCTCCCAGCCCACTCGGGGCCTCCCTGTACTGTTGCCCCTTTCTGGGGCATTCTCTATAGTGTCGCCCCCTGTCTGGGGCCTTTACACTAGTGCCCCCTCCTGGGGCTCCCCCTGCAATGTCGCCCGAACTCCGGCTTCTAAAATACAGCCCCCCGTCTGGGGCTCTCTGCGCCCGCTCTGGGGACTTCTCGGCAACGCCGCTTGATTCTCAGGCCCACCGCGCTGCTACCCTCTTCTCCCAGGGCCACCGTGCCACTACCCCCTCTCACGGGGGCAACCGCAGCACCCTACCCTGCTCCGGGGTTTGTCGCAGCACTAGCCCTTCTTCAGTGGCTCACCGTGCCCGCACTGGGCTTCCTAATAATATTGCCCCCTCTCTGGGGCTTGCTGTGCCCATCCTGGGCTTCCTAATAACACTGCCCCCTCTCTGGGGCTCATCGTGCTTGCTGTGCCCCTACTGGGCTTCCTCATAACACTGCCCCCTCTCTGGGGCTTGCTGTGCCCCTACTGGGGCTTCTCAAAGCCTCCCCTCTCCGGGGCTGGGGTCTACGCCCCGCAAGCTGCGCCCTCACTGGCGCTATGCCTTCACTGGCGCTGGGGTTCCCATACCACTGGGGTTCCCCCTGAGAATACTGCGCCCTCAGTGGCACTAGGGCCCCACGCCTCTGGGGTCCCTATGAGGCCTCCTCCAACCCCTATAGCCTCACCCAAACCACCGGTATAGTCTCACAACCAAACATAAACTCAAGCCTCCTGGCTATAACTCAACACACACCCTATGGCTATAACCACATTGCTCCATGTCACAGCAGTACTTGCTGTTAGGCTTCTCTCCACATCCTAACTGCAGGAGCTCCTGCCCCTCTGGTTGCTGGCAGGGAACTGCTAGCCTGGCCTCAGCCCTGGGCTTTATGAGGGCCAAGCCCTGCCCCTTCTGGCCAGCTGACTCTCATTAGTTGCCAGGGCAACCCACAGCTGTGCTCCTTATGTCCTGCCAGGGCTCTCTCTCCCTGGCAGTTTCCACTCTCTAGGAGCGGGGTAGCAAGGTGCCCCATGACAGTGACATTCTAGATCTCAAAAAGTCTTGTGTGCTTGGCATGTGTGCATCATTAACTTTGAGTTAATTACTAGAATATAGCAGTACTGGATTAATGCAAAAGTTTATAATGCTGTTGTCTGCAGCTGCAGCCATTCCAAGGCCTGTACAGTATGACAACTCTAATCATAGCTTTGTACTCCCACTCCATGCCTAGTTTATCTGGGGTCACAAGGTCTTCCAGGTATTGTGTGTATGAGATAATGGAGACTTCTTGAAAGTTGCATTCATTTCATCCAAGAATTCCAATATCTAACATTCTACTGCCCAAAGAGCTGAAGGCTGTAGTCCTCACCAAGGACAAAAATTAAAAATATTGGAGTTTTTAGTTCAAGTATTGAACTAAATTATTGTGTTCAAGTATTGAACACAAAATTTAAAACATACTTGGAGTTTTCAGTTCAAGTACTTTTCTAGATGTTAGGAGCCAAAACATGAGGGAGCTACTTCATATAGTGTATGCATCATTGTTACTGCAAGATTATCCTGCTCTCATTTCCAGTTATCTCAAACATTTCACCAAAGTCTATCATGTTTGGCTTTGTATATGGCAGACAAATTTAGTATTTTCTAAACTACAAAAAGCTGCTAAAATAGGTTGATGATGTATAATAGCGTATGCCTCAGTGAAGCAGAGGCATTAAGTTATCAATAGATTAAATCTTAAGCATAGACGTTACTTTACTGAAGTGTTCTTTTAACAAGCACAAGCCATATACTAGAGGTGTAAGGGCTTTAGTTACAACCACTGGGTGTGATCTTAGAACAGAAACTTACAACGGTTGCTTGTTTGGCCACTTTGCTATATATTTCAGGTTTAGGCAATGTCTGAGTGTTCCAGTTTCTCTTAAAAACTAATATTATGTGAAGATAATTTGGTTAGATGTGTAAGGGCCTTTATTTGACACATGACTGGTTTATGTGTGAGGTAAAGAAATGCAAATAGCACTCTTCATATGTTGTCAGTAGTACACTTCCTGTTCTGAAGCTTACTTCATTTGTTTAAAATGATGGATTCTATCATCTTGCATGAAACTGTTTTTAATAGCTTCTGAAAGTGTTCAATTGTTTGGATCTTCTGGGTAGTAGGATGTTACTGTACAGCAGTGACTCTCAACCAGGGTGCTGTGAAATTCTTTTAGTGTTCTATGGGGTGCCACACAATATTAGCACTATTAGGTGTACAAACAGCTACTCATGATTCACAAGATAAACCCAGAGATGTCAAATAGGATTCCAGAGTGTCAAAAACATTCTGTCCTCTTGTGGTCATTCTGAATTCTTTGCAGCAAAATTGCACTATTATTTTTCTGTAGTCAAGAAATGAGTGAAAGCTAAGAGCTGGCATTTTCCAAGGGGTGCCTTAAGTCTGAAATGGTTGAGAACCACTGTTGTATAGACTTTACCTGAAGAATGGAGCTTTCTGTGTGATTAGCCAGGGGCATATTGAATATTTTGTTTAGTGATTTTGACAAGGAAAAAGATTTGGTAGGCTGAATCATCAGTTGTTTTTGGAGCTCTATTAATGAAAATCCTCTGACAAGTTCTATTCATATCCTTCAGCAATACAGAAAACATCTTAATTCTTCATAAACATATATATTAAAGCAGAGGAAAAGAGAACACAAAATAACTCATTTATCTTCATTTTACAGAGTGGCAGCACACTTGTTTAACATTAGAATCTCTGCAACAAAGAAAGAATTTAATATATTCATTGCCAACCAGTGGTGGAAAAACACTTGTAGCTGAAATTTTAATTCTTCAAGAATTACTCTGCGGGCAGAAAGATGTTTTAATGATTCTGCCTTACGTGGCTATTGTCCAGGAAAAGGTGTGGAAACTGTTTTTGATTTTGTTTATTTGTACTTTGCACTGCAACTTTGTACATTTGTTTTACCAGTAATGTTAGAAAACTACTTCAAGCCTCAAATTAAGCCATCCAAAAGTTCTAACACAAACATGTTTGCATTAGGGCTATGCAAAGCTTTGGGTGCTGATTCGATTTGGAAGAGATTCAGCCCAATTCAGCAGCTGAATCTCCAAATCTGAATTGAATCGGGAAACCAATTAAAAAGGTCCGAATCGATTTGGAAAAGATTCGGCGATTTGGGCAGTCCCCACTTGCCACCACAGGAAACTGGACCTGGGCTCTGTGCTGGTAAGTAGGCGGCGGGGGCCCAGGCTCCATGCCAGTAAGTAGGGGGTGGGGGGGCCCTGGAGGAGGGGGAAGGAGACCATGGGGGGGACCCATGCCAGGCCCCATCCCTTGTCTGCTCCCCCAGCCCCACTAACCCCCACCTGCCCACTCTTCCAGCCCCATCAATTCCTCCCCTGTCTGACTCCAGTGTCTTGGCTCTTCAAAGAAAAAAACAAAAAACTCTGCACTCAATGGCTCCTGCCAGGCAGGGGGACAATCCCCGCTGTCCCCCACTGCCCCATACGGCATGGGGGATGCTGCCATGAGCCTCCATCCCCCACCCATTTCCCGAGCCCTGTCAACGGCTGCCCCGCTTGGCCTCAGCATCCCGGTGCTTAAAAAAAATTTTTTAAAGCCCTGCACTCACTGGCTGCTGTAGCAGCCATCCCGGGCGCTGCGGGCGCGCTCGTGATCCCCGCTGCCCCCCCACTGCCCTGCGCTGCATGGGGAGGACTCTGCCATGAGCCCCCAGAGGCCCCAACAGCCACTGCAGCAGCCGATGAGTGCAGGGCTTTTGTTTTGTGTGGGGTTTTTTTAAGTGCTGGGACACTGGGGCTGGGCAGGGCAGCCATTGATGGGGCTGGGAGAGTGGGCTGGGGATGGGGCCTGTTTGATTTGGAGATTTGGCCAGATTGATTTAGGACAGTGATTCAAATCACCAAATCTAATTTCTGTCCCCTGAATCAGCCGAATCCGAAGCAAATACCAGCCGCTTCACACAGGCCTAGTTTGCATATCTTAAACAAATATCATCCAGGAAATGAAGAAGGTGCTTCTGTTTTTTAGTCTAGTTTAGAGGCTGTCACACTGTTCTCTGTAATGAAGTATTCATTGGCTTTGGTTGAGACCTTTATCCCAAGGGCTTGTCTACCTACTGAAGTTACTGCCGAGTAATTTAGGTTGTGAATTTAGCTATTGATATTTGAGCGTGAACACTGTGCCCCAGAGCATTCAATTAGTGTACTGCAAATTTTCACCCTGCCTTACTTTGTGGGCACCTTTCCATACACATACATAAATCCTGACATACAGGTGGAGAACTGTTTTCTCACGGAGGTTTTTTTGTTTTGTTTTTTTGTTGTTGTTTTTTTGAATGGCCTTAATCCTGAATTTATGCCTCCTTGAAGTCAGTTGCAGATCAATATCATTAAATGTTGATATTCATTTCCTCTTTATCTAATCTGTACTTTTGCGCTTTATTACACTGCAGGTTTGGGCTTTGTCAAGTTTTGGAGTAGAGCTAGGTTTCCTGGTGGAAGAATATGCAGGCAGTAAAGGAAGATTTCCTCCAATCAAGCGGAGAACAAAGAAATCTCTGTACATCGCTACTATAGAAAAAGGACATGGCTTGGTGAATGCTCTGATTGAAACCAGAAGAATTGGTGATTTGGGCCTAGTTGTAGTAGATGAGGTTTGTTAAAGTAGTTTGCAATAGGTTTATTAACATGCTGTACCTTTTTAATTATTTACAGAAATATATATTTTCTAGCAGATTATCATGCACATACTGTAGTGAAAAACACTGTTTAACAAGTTGGTAACTGGCTAACATTTGTCCTGTACAGCAGGAGTTTTCAGCCTTTTTTAAGGAGTGTACCACCTCTTCTGGTGGGTATCCCTCCTGGACCGTACCCCCTGGACGAGCAGGAGGGAGGGGAGTCCCCCCCAGCGGCCAGTTGATGAACGGGGGGTGGAACGTGGGTGGCAGCAAGTGATGGCGGCAAAAGAAGTAGGAGTACTTGGGAAGTGCACCACCAAGCAGTGGTGTACAGCAGCGCGCTTTCCAAGTACCCCCGCTTCTCCATGCTGCATACCACCGGGGCATTCCCAAGTACCCCCAGGGGTATGCATACCCCCAGTTGACAACCCCTTCTGTACAGTATTGCTCTCTTGGTGGCTGGACTCTTGATACAGTACAGCTTGGATACCTCGCAGGTGTAGGTTCCCTCCCTCCTGCTCCACAAAAAAGAGGTTTTGCCAAGTAGATGGGGGCCGTATATAGCTGTAGCAAGCAGCTGAGTGTATCATCTGTACTTGGCAAACTTCTATATATGAAGTAGGTCGTGAATCGCACAGCTACGAATGAGATCTGGGTTTCTATTGAATTTTGGCACATCCTGTATTTGAGAAGGTTACTGTGCCCACCTGGCCTCGAACACTTGTCCCATGCGGCTGTGATCCGGGTGCACACCAATATCCGCCCCGCTGTCGCAGCTGGTCCTTTGAGGAGGTGTTTACTCATGACGCACTCCGCCCCTTTCTCGCCTGCCACGACTTTGAATCTTCTTCAGTGGGGCGCTCGGTACTGCTCAGGCTCCCTCGCTGGCCACTCGTTCCTCCGGCGGTCTTCTGCAAGGCTCCACCTCCCCTCTACCTCGCCCTATACCCAGCCTGGCAGGCCACTGTTGGTCCTGTGGCTGCTCTCCTGCACAATGGATGTCTCCTAATCTTTAGGCGTACCTCTCCCCTCGGTTCACCTCTCTTCCCTCTACACTCAACCCCTCCTGACTTGGGGAAGCACAAAATACTTTACAAAAAAAACCTCCACCAGCACTGCGTGTTCCTACCTCACCCAAGGTATACCTCAGTACTCATATCCGGCCTCCAGGGCTCACTCCTGTCCTCCCAGCACCCCCTTTCCGCTTAGGGGCTATCTAAATCTTTCCCCGCCCCCCGTGGTCGCGAGACCTCAGGGTTATCCCCGGTCTCTCTGGTCTTGGCCCCACGTAACGTTGCCCTCTCTCTCTCTGAGCCTCCTCATTAGTTTTGCCCTCTTTCTGGGCCTTCTCAACGGTGCTGCCCTCTCTCTGGGCCCTCTCAGTATCGTCGCTGTCCCTGGGGCGTACCCTCAGGTCCCCCAGGTCCCTCCACTGTCCCACCTGTTTGGAAGCTGGAGGGAGGATCAGTGCCTCCCCCTTCTCTGCGGAGGCTGCCGGGCTCGGGGTCTCTCCAGCCTCTGTCTTCCTTCCCCTCCTTTCTCCGCACCGGAGTACGGGTTTACCTTCGCTGCTGTCAGTGGCTCCGCCCTTGCCGCGTGAGGCATCGGATCCTCTTCTGTTGGGGATCACCGTTTCTTGTGCCGCTCCGAGCCTCCGGCAGACCCCTTTGGCTGGGGTTTCTCTCGGCGTCTGTTCCCGCGCCTCTTTGGGGACTGTCCTCTCTATCCCCACCAACCGGTAATTGCCGCTGATGTCACCGGCTGGCCGCAGCTGTATGAAAGCGCAGCTGATGGCTCACACGGGCTCCTCCCGGTGCTCCAGCTTCGCTGCAGGTTTCACTGCAGGTGAGTACACTTTCTTAATTTTACTTTTTTACCTCAGTTCGTCCCCTGACCTCTGCTCCCAGGGTTCCCCCCTTGACCTTTTGGGTCCCCCCCGTTTGTCTCTCCATGCGACAGTTACTTAAAGATAGTCATCAAACTTATTCAGCAAATAGCCATTGAGTGGTTAGGTGATGAGCATACAACCCATAGTAGAATAAAACAAACTTTAAGTGACACTTTAATAGATCATCTTGATTATGCTTTAGTTAACTCACAATTTAGGCCCGTTTTTGGTATTAACTAAAATATTGCAGGGCAAGATCACATGGTCACAATTCAGTTTCTGTCCTGTTCCTGGGAGTAACAAACAATTGTACCACCTCTAAGATAAACTAAAAGGTGTCACTTCAGTTCATAATAAACAATGTACAGAAAATATGTTTATACAATATGACTCGCATTAACCTGTTTCTTTCAATTATATGTAGTAATATAAACAGAAAAAAAACTTTTAGGATTCTCTTTAATTTCGTACTTGTAGTGGGCTGTTAATAAAAGAAAAGCCAGCACTACCTTTTGCAGTTCACATTCTTCTGGACAGAGATGCATAAAATACTTTAAAATTAACTAATAATAAATATCACTACAATTAGTAGTGGTCAGGTCAGGAAATGCCATTCCTATGACCATTTTGTTTTAATTAAATGGAAGGCAGACAGTGGTAAACAAATACCAGTGATATTAACTTTTTCCTCACTCTCCTTAGTGAAATATATGTTTAGTAGGTGATATTTATTGAGGAAGGTTTACAGTCAAAATTCAATAAAATTATATCAAAGACATACCTGACAATGTGTTTTCTGAATTAAAATGTTAAGAAGTTGTGTGGTGTGACTGTATGTACAGGGATGGAAAAGTCTGTAATTATTTTAACAGTTCCCATTCTCAACTTTTTATTCAAAGTTGCACATGATTGGTGAAGGGAGTCGTGGTGCTATCCTGGAAATGACTCTTGCAAAAATTCTGTACACCAGCAGTAAGTAACCTCTGCATCAGGACCATCATAAATTTTATTAAAATCTTGTGAGGCTGCATAATTTAGATGAGTTTATTTTGGTTTGAGCGTATCTAAATTTTTTCAGAACTTGGCTCTTTAACAGTGTATTTCACTTTGGATTACTAGAGTTATTTTCTACATGCATGGTATGTTGCTTGTTTTCATGGGGTAGTCTTCTGATAATTCTCTTTCCTCTCAGAAATTCCAGAGTGTGATATGAAATCTTTCTTCCAGACGGTTATCTTCTTCTTCCTGTTAAATGGTTATAAAGGCTTCAGGGACCACTGAAGCATTTGTCAGTACAAATGATAGAAGAGGTTACATGAAAGCAAGGACAATTTAAGTTAGATTGAGCCCTATATATGTTAAAACTTTTGCCAAGGCCACTTTTTTACCACAAGAAATATAAGTTCCATTCTTCTTTGTTTATTTAAATACATTTTAGTCTCCTGAAGCTTTGATATTTTAGTACCACTGGGTGATTACATTAATAAGCGGGTCAGCTGTTAAATTTGAGAACTTTGAGAACTGCCAAACCAAATTTGGGCTTCTTCGGAAGCTAAGAACAAGATTTTATGAACAGCACTGGAGTTGCACAGAATGCAGTGAAACTGTTAATGCCTCCATGCATTGGGAGGCTTTCTTTCATTAATATATTTTTGTAGCTCATCTATTAGATTTACAAGATTAGGCTTCGGTAGAGCAACTATTATATTGAAAGAGATCTATTCTTATTACAGCACATAAAAAGCTCTAATTAATTTTTATTGAAATGGATAAATAAAGCTGCTGTGTACATTGCTTTTTAAAATTTGATTCCAAACATTTTCTCTTGCCATAATTTTTAGATACTAGTTCCTTTCCTTAATGGCTTAGTGTTGCAATGATAAAATAGAATAATGCAAATAGCAAAATAATGCAATGATAAAATAGACCCTGAATAAGGCATTAAGCATTTTTGTCATAGGTACTGTATTCTGTATATATAAAGGGCTTTGTCTGTCTGTCTGTCTGTCACGCTTTTGTAGCACTCTGATCGGTTGTCTCAGCAGCCAATCACAGTGTTTACTGAAACCCAATCGGAATGCTCCTCACAGACGGCAGGGTGTGGGGGAGGGAACGGGACTCTTGCAACTCTCAAGCTTGAATATGGCAGAGGGGGGCGGAGTGGGAATGCGGAGCATCGCCATAATAGCAAGGACGGAGCAGGGGGATAAGGCCAGTTGCGGGGACAGTGGGATGGCGGAGCACCGCCAGGACAGACGGGATGGAGCAGGGGAGTAGATCCAGCACCACTGACCTTGCCCTCCCCCACCCCCCCCGGGCCCCGCTCCTTGGAGGTGGTGGCGGTGCAGGGTGATGACAGAGGGGATGGTGGGGCAAGCTTCCCCCCTCCCCCTGCTCTTGGGAAGAGGCAGGAGCGTGGGGTAGTGGGAGGCCGCGCTCCATCCCTGGTCCCCATTCCCGTCCCTCCCTGGTCATTCTTGACGGGTAGTTCACTAGCATAGTAATAAGTGTGTCTTGTGACAACATCTGCCTCTTCTGTTTTACAGAAACTACTCAAATAATTGGAATGAGTGCAACTCTAAACAATGTTGGAGACTTGCAGCAGTTCTTGCAAGCAGAGTATTACACTGATAGTTTTAGACCGGTACGTATTCAAGATTAGCAGAATCTCGAACTTAGCATTTTTAAGGTTAAAAGTAGTCAGCCTCTCAGTTAGTGTTGGACCTCCAATCTCAGTCCTATGCTCTGTCCTTGCTACAATGACCACGTGACTGGCTTAGTTTGAAAGCAAATACATCTCTTTTATTGGGCTACCACACATGATTAGTTTGCAGCATGCCTAG